>NW_025543575.1:0-75132 GCF_018350155.1 Leopardus geoffroyi | reverse complement strand
TAGTTGTAAATATATATTGTGAACTCATGGGCAAGCACTAAAAATCACATAAAAAAAAAGAATATTGATATGCTAAGAGGGGAGAAAGAATAGAATAATATAAAATGAAGAATTAAGCCAGAGAAGATAGGAAAGGGGGGTGAGACCAACACAAAACAGGTATGAGCACAATGGATGGAAAATGGTTACACACATAAGTATATTATCCAACAATACCAATAATTAATTTACATGTGAATGAGTTGAATACAAACTGAAAGAGACTGTCAGAGAAAATAAAAAAGGACCCAACTCCATGTTGTGTATAAGAACCCCCTTGTAGGGGCGCTGGGTGACTCAGTCGGTTGAGCATCTGACCTCAGCTCAGGTCATGATCTCGTGGTCCATGATTATGAGCTCTGCATCGGGCTCTATGCTGCTGACAGCTCAGAGCCTGGAGCCTGCTTCAGATTCTGTGTCTCCCTCTCTCTCTGCCCCTGCCCTGCTCACACTCTTTCTCTCTCTCAAAATAAGTAAACATTAAAAAAAAATTTAAAGGAACCCCCTTTTAATATGTAAAGACACAGGTAGGTTAAGAGTACAGAAATACAATTACCATAATACCCAAAGAAGATAAAGACATTATCAGAAAAGAAAACTACAGGCTAATATCTCTCATGAATATAGATGTGAAAATTATCTGAAAAGAAACAGCAAAAAAATTCAACAATGTATCAAAAGAATTATAAACTGTCATTAGTATGGACAGAATATTTCTACCCAAAATTCATTTTTTGAAGGTTTTAACCACTAATATAACTGTATTGGGAGATAGGGTCTCTGAAGAGGTGATAAACAGTAGATGAAGCCATAATGGTGGGACCTTGATCTAATAGTACTAGTGTCTTTACAATAAGAGACACCAGAGAGCTCACTCTATTCTATCCCCACCAGCATACACTGAGGAAAGGCCATGTGATGATATAGCTACAAGGTGGTCATCTGCAGGCCAAGAAGAGGCCCTTCTCCAGAAAGCAATGACTCTGGCATCTTGATATCAGAATTCCAGCCTCCGGAACTGTGAGAAAGTAAATAAATTAAATGTCAGACTTCTTATATTATACAGGATGGAATCATTGTGCTATTTGTCTGTGAACATGTATTATTTTTCAAGAAAAGAGAAGAATGATCCTGAAGGTGATTCAGTGGTCATTAGGCCTGTCCGCTTGATTTCAAAGCATGTGGCCCTTGCCTCAGTTTCAACAGGCCAGATGGCCTCTGACTGAAGCTTAAGAGAGTGCCTTACATAACCCAGAAGAGTCGTGGAGACAGGGATGCCACTCAGTAGATACTTGGGTGTGAGAATCCTGCTTAGCTTAGATGCAAGGGCAGAATCACCACTCCATTGGGTATGGCAGGTGGGGCTTGAAGTCAAAGGTAATTATTCTCAAGGAATATGATCCAGCCAAATTTGCCTTGCCAAGTTTTGGACTTCCTTGTGACCAATAACTTCTTTCTTTATTTCCTATTTTTCACTTTTGGAATGAGAGTGCCTACCTTATGCCTGTCCCACCATTGCATTTTGGAAGCACATAACTTGTATGGTTTCACAAGATTAGAAATAGAGAGGGTGGTGCCTGGGTGGCTCAGTCGGTTGGGCGTCCAACTTCGGCTCATGTCATGATCTCACAGTTTGTGAGTTTGAACCCCACATTGGGCTTTGTGCTGGCAGCTCAGAGCATGGACCCTGCCAAAGATTCTGTGTCTCCCTCTTTCTCTGCCCCTCCCCCACTCACGCTCTGTCTCCTCCTCTCTCTCAAAAATAAATAAACATTAAAAATTTAAAAATAAAAATAAAAAAAAGAAATAGAGAGGAATTTTTTTCCTAAGAATGAATCATGCCTCAAGTCTCACCCATATCTGACTTAAATAATATTTACATGATACTTTGGAATTTAGAACATAAGCTTGATATTTAAATAAGTTAGGATTTTTAAGGCTGATGGTATGGAAGGAATGAATTTGTGTGTGAGAAAGATAAACATTTTTGGTGGGCCAAGGTTGGAATGTTATGGACTGAATGAATATATGTGTCCTGACGATTCATATGTTGAAGCCCTAACCACCAATGTGACTGAATTTGGAGATCAGTCCTGTGAGGAGTTGATCAAGGTCAAATGAGGTCATAAGGGTGGGGCTGTAATCAAATATGGCTGGTTATATAAAGAAGAAGACGGGCGCCTGGGTGGCTCAGTGGGTTAAGCGTCCGACTTTGGCTCAGTTCTGATCTCATGGTTCGTGTGTTCGAGTCCCACATTGGGCTCTGTGAAGACAGCTCAGAGCCTGGAGCCTACTTGGGATTCTTGTATCTCCCTCTCCCTCTCTGCCCCTCCTCTGCTCCAATTCTGTCTCTCTCAGAAATAAATAAACATTTACAAATTAAAAAAAAAAAAAAAAACAGAGAGAGACACAGAACTCTCTCTTCCCACTTTGAAGACAAAGAAGCCATCTGTCTGGCAAACCAGGAAAAGTGTTCCCAGCAGGCATCTAATCAGCTGGCATCTTTATTTTGGAATTCCTAGCTATGAAAAATATCTATGAAAAAAGAACTATGAAAAATAAATTTCTGTTGTTTAAGCAACCAAGTTTATGGTATTTTATTATGGTAGTCTGAGCTGACTAATAAAGTCACCAAGTAGGATTTTTTTCCAGGTTTGCAAGATTGAAACAACATTCCAAAGTCAATTAAGTTCTATTGTATCAACAGGCTAAAGAAGAAAAATCATAGGATTATATCAACGCATTAAAATCATTTGACAAAATCCAATACCAATTTGTGATTAAAACTCTCAGCAAACTAGAAACAGAGGAAAGCATTCTTCATTGATTAAGAACATCTACAGCTAATATAATAGCTAGAACTAAATGTTTTTCCCCTAAGATCATGAACAAGTCAAGATGTCTCCCCTCTCTATTTGGATTCAAAATTGTAATGGAAACTGTAGCTCATACATTTAGAAAACAAAAGAAAATCACAAGGTGTGATATTTAATTTTATGTGTCAATCTGGCTGGGGCACAGTGCCCAGGTATTTGGCCAAACATTATTTTGGATAGTTTTGTGAGGTTGTTTTCCATATTAGATAAGTATTTAAATAATTGGACATTGAATAAGGCAGATTTCCTTCCATGACGTGGGCAGGTCTCATCCAATTATTTGAAGGCCTTAATAGAACAAAGACTGACCTTACTGTAGCAAGAAGGAATATTGCCAGCAGCCAGCTGTTGGACTCAGCTTGAAATTCTCTCCTGAGCCTCCAGCCTGCTGGCCTACCCAATTAGATTTTGGACTAGTTACAAAGTTACAGTCCACAAAAGCATGACCTAATACCTTAAAACCTCTCTCTGCTTCTGTGTTTCTTTACTCTCTTTTTCTTCCTGTCACTCTTGTTGTCTTTTTTCCTCTAACACTCTTTCAGTCCCCCATCTTTGTTTTTTCCATCTTCCTGCCTCTGTCTCTCTCTCTCTATGTATATGTATATTCAAATATAAGTATATGTATATATCCTATGGACCTGTGAATTCTGATTCTCTGAAGAATTATGAATAATACAGATTTCAAATTAGGAGTGTGACTAGGAAAACGGAGTACTAAAAATGAATTGGCTTTGGGGTTTCTGCAATATATTCTCTAAAGTGGTCATATCTAAGGATGCTAATGACTTCATTTGCAATAGGAAAAGGAGAACTGATAGTTCATGGCATGATGTGGCTATAGAGATATACAAGATATCACCATTGGATAATCCTAGTTAAATAATTATAAGAGTCATGAATCTGGGTGACCATGTATATGATTCTCTTGACCATTTATGTCAAACGAATGTGTCTAGTAAGATTGACTGGTTGCCCCCAATGTCACTGGACAAGAAAGGGCAAGAAAAGGATTAGGTCAGGGATTCCAATTCCCAGCTCAATCAAAGCTTCCATGTTCTCCCTGAAAGAGTCCCTTATTTCCTGTATCCACAGGCTGAGATAAGTGAGAAGTATACTCGTGATTTCATCATGTGAGTGGTTGAATTACAACATGAATTGAATTCCGAGCCTTGCAGTGAGTCTATTGTTAAAGTGAGACCATTGATTTGAAAGCAGTGAGGAGAAAAAGGAGGGAAGGAGAGAGAGAGAGAGAGAGAGAGAGAGAGAGAGAGAAGCGTTCATAGGATTGCACAAGAAAACTTCTTCCCTAAAACCATTCACTGGGAAAAAGAGAGGGGATGAGTACTGCAAGTTTTTATAAGTTACAGAGCTCAAAGACTAAAGTTTGGAGGACTGCACCATCACCAGGGTCTTGACTTGTGGGCTTAGCGGTGCTCCTGTATGGAAGGAGGGCAGAGGATCAGGAACAGGCAGTGTGGTCAAAGGATCTCCTGGGTCAGAGGGGGGAAGAAAGAGTTCCCCTTCTTTGAGTGAATTTGGCAGTGGTGGCAAGGCCTCTCTGGGGACATAATAGCTGGCAGCACCAGCATGCTGCTTTGTTTACTAGCATAGGAACAGAGACACCTGCTGAAGGCAGCAACCCTTGTTGCCAGCTTTTTGCTGCACTCAACCATGAAATATGAACCCTTGCATGGTCATGTGACTTTTTCTTGGACAAACTGGCACCAGCTACAGAAGGGGGAGACCCTCCCCCCAGAGGACCAGCACTGGTCCATGCTGTGCTGGGTCACTAAAATTTGGAGTTTTGAAACCCTGCCATGCACCTGAGATAAAACACAGGAGTACTGTGCTGCCTGGAAAGCAGACAGCACAGACATAGACAGGATGAAGGCAGGGATCTTACAGAATCCAAGAACACAAGACGAGGCATTGTTTTCTCTTCTGTGAGGGATTCCTGAAGAGCGGCAGGAACAAAATTCCCACTCTTGGGATGAGAGAGTGAGGAAATGCCATTTTCCCCCCACCCATAAGTGCTGACCAACCTCACTGAGCAAGACACTGAGTGCCCCCAATGTAGGCTGGAGCTGTGTACACCAAGCCCTACCCCCTGCATCCTGCAGGTGCATCTTCACTAGGGCAAGTCAGCCTGAGAATCAGTGCAGCAGACCCCTCCCTGAAAGGACCAACACAAAACCCTCACACTCAGAAAGCCTACTAATCAGAGAATGCTGCAAAGCTTCAGCTCTAGGGGAAATAGGGATCTAGATTCTTTTAGTAAGAAGACCAAAAGATACTTAGTTACAACTTGCCACACATTGGGCAAGGTCCAAACACACCCCAATGCAGGCAAGGAGAAACTCTGCTGAAGACTGAACTCAGGGAAGGAACAGGCAAAACACAACAGCAGAGTGCACACTCTGAAACAACTCCTGAAGCACCGGGACCAACATAGTATAAGTCCTCTTTTAAAATAGCCATTAATCACAAGAGCAGGATTATAACAGGCTTTCCAAAACTTCTCTCTCTTTCTGTCTCTGTCTCTGTCTCTGTCTCTCTCTATCACACACACACACACACACACACACACACACACACGTGACTTAGATAAAATGACAAGATGGAGGAATTTACCCCAAAAGAAAGAACAGCCAGGGAATTAATCAAAATAGATTTAATGCCTGAACCAGAATTTAAAACAACAATTATAAAGATACAAGCTGGGTTTGACGAAGGCATAGAACACACTAGTGAATCCTTTACTGCAGAGATAAAAGAACAAAAATCTAGTCAGTCAGAAATTTAAAAAAATGTTACAACTGAGATGCAAAACCAGTTGGATGCAATGAAATGAAAAAGGACAAAGCAGAGGAATGAATCAGTGATATAGAAGATAAAATTATGGAAAAGTAACGAAGCTGAAAAGAAGAGGGAAAGAAAGGTATTGTGTCACAATTGTAGACTTAGGCAACTCAGTGACCTCTTAACACATAATAACATTTGTATCACAGGAGTCCCAGAAGAAGAAGAAGAAGAAGAAGAAGAAGAAGAAGAAGAAGAGAGAAGGGGACAGAAGGTTTATTACAAGAAATTATAGCTGAAAATGTCCCTAGACTGGGTGAGGAAACAGACATTGAAATACAAGAAGCACAAAAAGCTCCCATTAATTCAACTAAAGCCAGCCATCACCAAGACTTATCATAGTCAAATTCACAAAATTCACAGATGAGGAAAGAATCCTAACATCAGCAAGGGAAAAAATGTCCTTAACCTACAAAGGAAGACAGATCAGGTTCACAGCAGTTCTGTCCACAGAAACTTGGCAGGCCAAGGGGAATGGCATGATATATTCAATGTGCCAAATGGGAAAAATATGCAGCCAAGACTTCTTTATTCAGTGAAGCTGTCATTCAGAATAGAAGGAGAGAAAGAATTTCCTAGAGGAAAAAAAAAAAAAAACCGAAGGAGTTCAAGACCACTAAACCAGCCCTGCATAAAGTATTAAAGGGGATTCTATGTGAAGTGAAAAAGAGACCAAAAGCAGCAAAGGCTAGAAAGAAACAGAGAACATCACCAGAAACACCAAATTTACAGATAACACAATGGCACTAAATTCATATATATCAATAATCACTCTGAATGTAAATAGGATAAATGTCCCAATCAAAAGACATAGGGGGTGCCTAAGTGGCTCATTCAGTTGCATGTCCACTCTTGATTTCAGCTCAGGTCATGATCCCAGGGTCACTGGGTTGTCAGGCTGCATGCTGAGTGTGGAGTCTGCCTAAGATTCTCTCTCTCCATCTCCCTATGTCCCTCCTCTGCTCCCATGCTCTTCCACTCTCTCTAAAAAAAAGACATACAGTATTAGAATGCATAAAATCAAGACCCATCTATATGTTGCCTTCATGAGACTCATTTTAGACAGAAAGACACCTGCAGATTGAAAGTGGGGGGATGGAGAACCATCTACCATGCTAATGGAGGACAAAAGAAAGCTGGAGTAGTCATACTTATATGACATAAATTAGATTTTAAAGCAAATACTGTAACAGGAGATAAATAAGGGCACTTCATCATGATTAAGGTGTCTATCCAAAAAGAAGATTTAACAATTAAAAATATTTATGGTCCCAAAGTCGAAGCAGCCAAATATGTAAATAAGTTAGTAAGAAACATAAAGAAACTCATTGATGAGTATACAATAATAACAGGGGACTTTAACATCCCACTTACACAATGGAAAGATCATCTAAGCAGAAAATTAACAGGGAAACAATGGCTATGAATGACACACTGGACTAGATGGACATAATAGATATATTCAAAACACTTCATCCTAAAGCAGCAGAATACACATTCTTTTAGAAAGCACATGGAACATTCCCCAGAATAGAACACACATTGGGTCACAAATCAGGCCTCAACAAATAGAGACTGAGATTATACCATGCATATTTTCAGACCACACCGCTATGAAACTTGAAGTCAACCATAAGGAAAAACTTGGAAAGATAGTAAATACATAAAAGTTAAAAAAAAAACACAACATTCTACTGAAAAAGTAATGGGTTAACCAGGAAATTAAGGAGGAAATAAGGAAATGCAAGGGAGCAAATGAAAATGAAAACACAACAGTCTAAAACCTTTGGGATGCAGCAAAGTGGTCCTAAGAGGGAAGTATATTGCAATATAGGCCTACCTCAATAAGCAAGAAAAGTCTCATATATACAGCCTAACATAACACCTAAATCCAGAAGAAGATGGTAAATAATAAAGATTAGAGATGATATAAACGATATAGAAACAAAGAAACAAAAACAGTAGAAGAGATCGATGAAAGGGAAAGGTGGTTCTTTGAAGGAATTAATAAAATCGATAAGGCCCTAACCAGACGTATCAAAAAGATAAGAGAAAAGACCCAAATAAATAAAATCATGAACGAAGGAGGACAGATCACAATCAACACCACAGGGAAAAAAATTATAAGGGAATATATGAAAAATTATATGTCAACAAACTGAGGGATCTGGAAAAAAATGGGCAAATTCCTAGAAATATGAAAATGACCAAAACTGACATGGAAAAAAATAGAAAAGTTGTCTAGACCCATAACCAGTAAAGAAATTGAATCAGTAATAAAAAAATCTTCCAACAATTAAAAGTCCAGGACCAGATGGCTTGCCAGGGGAATTCTACCAGAGAGATAAAGGAGAGTTAATACCTATGCTTCTCAAAATGTTCCAAAAAGTAGACATGAAAGGGTAGGAACCATATGGTCCTCTCAATAGATGAAGAAAAAGCATTTGACAAAGTGCAGCATCCATTCTTGATAAAAACTCCCAGCAAAGTAGGAGTAGATGGAACATACCTCAACATCATAAAGGCCATATATGGAAGACCCATATCTAATGTCATCATCAATGGGGAAAAACTGAGTGTCTTTCCTCCACAGTCAGGAACAAAACAGGGACGACCACTATTTAACATAGTACTGGACATCCTACCCTAGCAATTGGACAACAAAAATAAACTTAAAAAAAAAATCAGCCACGAAGAATTCAAATTGTCGCTTGACACTCTATGTAGAAAACCTGAAAGATTTCCCCAAAACATTGCTAGAACTAATACATGAATTCCCTTAAAGTCGCAGGATATAAAATCAACCTACAGAAATATATTGCATTTCCATACACCAATAATGAAGCGGCAAAAAAAAAAAAAAAATCAAGGATTCGATCCCATTTGCAATTCCATGGGAAAAAAATAGGATACCTAGGAATAAACTTAACCAAGGAGGTGAAAAATCCTGTTTTCTGAAAAATATAGAAGACTTATGAAAGAAATTGAAGAGGACACGAGAAATGGGAAAAAAAAAACCATTCCATGCTCACAGATTCAAAGAAGAAACATTGTTAAAATGACTATACTACCCAGAGCAATCTACACATTCCAAACAACTATAGTACCCGAAGCAATCTACACATTCAGTGCAATCCCTATCAATATTCAACCAGCATTTTTCACAGAGCTAAAACAAATGATCCTAAAATTTGAATGGAACCACAAAAGACTGCGAATAGTCAAAGCAATCCTGAATAAGAAAAACAAAGCTAAAGGCGACAGGTGCTGGACTTCAAGCTACATTACAAAGCTCTAGTCATCAAGACTGTGTAGTACTGGCATCAAAACAGACACATGCATCAGTGTAACAGAATAGAAAACCCAGAAATGGAGCCACAACTATATGCTCAACTAATCTTCAACAAAGCAAGAGAGTATATCCAGTGGAAAAAAAGACACTCTGTTCAACAAATTCTGTTGGGAAAACTGGACAGCAACGTGCAGAAGAAAGAAACTGGATCACTTTTCTGCACCACACACAAAATATATTCAAAATGGATGAAAGACTTAAATGTGAGACAGGAACCCATCAAATCCTAGAGGAGAACACAGACAGCAACCTCTTTGACCTTGGCTGTAGCAACTTCTTACTAGATATGTCTCCGTGGGCAAGGGAAAAAAAGCAAAAATGAACTGTTAGGACTTCATCAAGTTAAAAAGCCTTTGCACAGCGAAGGAAACAATCAACAAAATTAAAAGGCAGCCTACAGAATGTGAGACGATATTTGCAAATGACATATCTAATAGAGGATTAGTATCCAAAATCTAGAAAGAACGTATCAAACTCCACATCCAAAACCAAACAATCCAGTTAAGAAATGGGCAGAAGACATGAATAGACATTTTTCAAAGAAGACATCCAGATGGCTAACAGACACATGAAAAGATGCTCAACATCACTCATCATCAGGGAAATCCAAATCAAAACCACATTGAGATACCATCTTACACCTGTCAGAATGGTTAAAATTAACACCAAAAGAAACAACAGATGGTGGAGGGTGTGGAGAAAGGAGAACCCTGTTGCACTGTTTTTGGAAATGCAAACTGGTGCATCCGCTCTGGAAAAGTTTATGGAGTTTCCTCAAAAAGTTAAAAATAGAACTACCCTACAACCCAGCAATTGCACTGCTAGGTATTTACCCAAAGGTTACAAAAATACAGATTCAAAGGGGTACGTGCACCCGGATGTTTATAGCAGCATTACCAACAATAGCTAAAAATATAGAAAGAGCCCAAATGCCCATCAATTGATGAATGGATAAAGAAGTGGTCTATATAATCAATGCGACATTACTCAGCCATAAAGAATAATGAAATCTTGCCATTTGCAATGACGTGGGTGGAGCTTAGAGTGTATTATGCTAAGTGAAATAAGTCATTCAGAGAAAGACAAATTCCATATGATTTCACTCACATATGGAATTTATTTATTTATTTATTTTTTCAACGTTTATTTATTTTTGGGACAGAGAGAGACAGAGCATGAACGGGGGAGGGGCAGAGAGAGAGGGAGACACAGAATCGGAAACAGGCTCCAGGCTCTGAGCCATCAGCCCAGAGCCTGACGCGGGGCTCGAACTCACGGACCGTGAGATCGTGACCTGGCTGAAGTCGGACGCCTAACCGACTGCGCCACCCAGGCGCCCCTGGAATTTAAGAAACAAAACAGATGAACATATGGGAAGAAAAAAAGAGAGAATGAAGCAAACCTTAAGAGACCCTTAACTATGGGGAATAAACTGAAGGTTGATGGAGGGATGTGGGTGAGGGATGGGTTAAACGGAGGTTGGGTATTAAGGAGGGTACATGTTATGCTGAGCATTGTGTGTTATATGTAAATGATGAATCATTAAATTCTACTACTGAAACCAATATTACACTACACATTACCTAATGAGAATTTAAATTAAAATGTGAAAAAAAAATTTTAAACTTCTCAATATTTCTTCTTTGTTGGTGTTTTATTTAGAAGTCTTTTGCTTAATTCAGAAGGTTTTTTTTTCCAGCTATTTATCTAGCATGTACCTCTAGTTTAATATTTTGGTTTGAAACAGACATTGTGCAGAAAAAGCATTTGACAAAATACAGCAACCTTTATTCATAAAAACCCTTAAGAAAGTAGGGATAGATGGAAAGAACATACTTCAAGATCATAAAGGCCATATATGAAAGACCCACAGCTAATATCATCATCAGTGGGGAATAACTGAGAGCTCTCTCCCTAAGGTGAGGAACATGACAATGTTTTTCATTCTTTAACATTATTTGGGGCGCCTGGATGGCTCAGTCAGTTGAGCGTCCGACTTCAGCTCAGGTCATGATCTCACAGCTCCTGGACTCAAGCCCCGTGTTGGGCTCTGTGCTGACAGCTGGTAGCCTGGAACCTGCTTCGGATTCTGTGTCTCCCTCTTTCTCTGCCCCGACACACTCGCATTCTGTCTCTGTCTCTCTCAAAAATAAATAAACATTTCAAAAGTTTAAACATTATTAAAAATTATTTTATGACCCAGATTGTGATCTATCATGGTGGAATATATCTATACCTATATATATATATATATATATATATATATATATACATATATATATAGGTATATAGATATATAAGTATATATCTATACCTATATATATATATATCTATATATCTATATACCTATATATATATATATATATATATATATATATCTCAAACTGGTTTCTTTCACTTAAAAATATGCCTTTAAGATTTATCCAAGTGTGTGTGTGTGTGTGTGTGTGTGTGTGTGTGGCTTGTTAGCTCATTTCTTTTTATCATAAATAATATTTCATTATATAGAATAACCACAGTCAATTCACAAATTGATTCAGTTCATGATGGTTTCTGGTATTTGGTGACTATGAATAAAGTTGATATAGACATCCAAGTGCAAATTTTATTTGGATTCCAATTTTCATATCAAGTATTTTAAAAACTAGGAATCCTTATGAGATATCTGTGCTTAGTTTTGGAAAACACGGTCAAAGATTTTTGTGAATGTGACTATACTGTTTTGTATTCCCACCAGCAGCAATTAAAATTCCTGTTGCTCCACATCTAGCTATCTTTTCACAATACCTATTGTTTAGGATTTAGCCATTCCAACAGGTATATATAGGTATTTAAGTATTTTTAAATTTCAAATTTCCTAAAGCCAACTACTACCTTGCATATATTTACATACTTATATGCCATGTGATTATAAGCTTTGGAGAAGTGTCTGCTCAGATATATTGCCCAAATTTTAATAGTTCTCTCTTAAATTGTTGAGTTTTAGGAGTTTTTGTATATTTGGGGTAGACAATGCTTTAATATAGAGTTTTACAATTGTTTTCTTCAGGTCTGTGGCTTGCCTTTTTATTCTCTTTACAGTGATATTTCAGAGGATAACCTTATTTTTATTTTATTTTTTTTTTTGAGTATGGTTGACATACAATGTTACATTGGTTTCAGATGTACAACATTGTGATTCAACAATTTTATGCATTGTGCTATTTTCACAAGTGTAGCTACCATATGGCCCCATACATCATTATTAAATATCAATGACTATATTCTTAACATTGTGACTTTTATTCCCATGACTTATTTATTTCATAACTGGAAACCTTTACCTTCCTCTCCCCTTTACCCATTTTGCCCAGTCTCTACTCTACTCCCCTCTGGCAACCATCAATTTGTTATTTTTATTTGTCGGTCTGATTTTGCACTGTGTTTGTTTATTCCTTTTTTTTTTTTAAGATTCCTCTCATGAGGGGAATCATATGATATTTGTCTTTCTTAGTCTGATTTTACTTAGCATAATACCCTCCAGGTCCACCCATGTTGTCTCAGATGGCATGATCTCGTCCTATCTAAGGCTGTGTAATATTCCACTATGTATAAGGTTATATATGTAAGGTATATATATGTGTGTCATAGATGTGTGATCCATGTCACATATATATATAATCTTTGACTGTATTTTCCAAAACTAAGCACAGATACCTCATAAGAATTCCTAGTTCTTAACCTAACTGATATGAAATTTTTAATACAAATAAATATTGCACCCGAATTTTGCAATATATATATATATACATATATATATATATACATACACACACACACACACATATAAAATCTGCCTTTTTGATTTGCCTGTTGATGAACACTTAGGTTGCTTCCATATCTTGGCTGTTGTAGTAGTGTTGCAACAAACACAGGGGCACATGTATCTTTTCAGATTAGTGTTTTCATTTCCTTTGCATAAATACCTAATAGGAATTTTTGAATCATACGGGAATTCTATTTTCTACGTTTTTGAGGAGAATTCATATTGTTGTCCTCAGTGGCTGTATCAACATACATCCTCAACAACAATGTATGACGGTTCCATTTTCTCCACATCCTCTCCAACACTTTATATTTCTTGTCTATATAAGTGTAGCCATTCTTACAGGTGTAAGGTGATATCTCATTGTGGTTTTGATTTACATTTCCCTAATGATTAGAGATGTTGAGCATCTTATCATGTGTCCGTTTGCTATCTGTATGTCTTCTTTAGAAAAGTGTCTATTCATGTTCTCCACACATTTATTGATCAGATGGTTTATTATTTTGGTGTTGAGTTGTATACCTTCTTTATAAATTTTGTCCACTAACAGCTTATTGGATGTATCATTTGCAAATATCTTCTCCCATTAAGTAGGTTGTCTTTTTGTGTTGTTGTTGACTGTTTCCTTTGTTTTGCAAAAGCTTTTTATTTTGATATAGTCCCAACGTTTATTTTTGCTTTTGTTTCCTTTACCTCAGGTGATTTATCTACAAAGATGTTGCTAGGGCCAATGTCAAAGAGATTACTGCTTGTGTTACCTTCCAAGATTTATAAAGTTTCAGGTCTCACATTTGGGTCTTTAGACATTTTGAATTTATTTTTGTGTATGTTGTTAAAAGATCATCCTGTTCCATTCTTTTACATGTAGCTGCCAAGTTTTCCCAGTACTATTTGTTGACAAGACTATCTTGTCTCCATTATACATTCTTGCTTTCTTTGTCATAGATTGGTTGGCCATACAAATTAGGATTTGTTTCTGGGGTTTCTATTGTGTTCCACTGAATTTTGTGTCTATTTCTTTGTACTACCACAATTTAGATTACTTTAGCTTTGTAGTATATCTTGGAATATAGAATTGTGTTACCTCCAGCTTTCTTCTTCTCAAAATTGCTTTGGCTATTCAGGGACTGTTATGATTCCATACAATTTTTTAAATTATTTGTTCTATTTCTGTAACAAAATTCCAATGGTATTTGATAAGGATTGCATTGAATTTGTAGATTACATTGGGTTATATGGACATTTTAACAATATTAATTCTTGCAATTTATGAGCATCGAATATCTTTTTATTTGTGTCATCTTCAATGTCTTTCATCAATGTTTTATAGTTTTCAGAGCACAGATCTTTCACCTCTTTGAATAAGTTCATCCCTAGTCATTTTGGTCTTTTTGATGCAATTATTAATGGTGTTGTTTTAGAATTTATCTTTTTGCTCATTCATTAATCATGTATAGTAATGTATAAAGAAGATGTAGTATAGTTATAGATATAATGGGATGTTATTCAGCCAAAAAAAATGAAATCTTGCCATTTTCAATGACATGGGTGACGCTAGAGAGTCTAATGCTAAATGAAATAAGTCAACCAGAGAAAGAGAAATACTATATAAGTTTACTTATATGTAGAATTTGAGAAACAAACAAATGAGCTAGGGGAAGAGAGACAGACAGACAGACAGAGATACAAGCCAAAAACCAGACACTTAAATATTTAGAACAAACGCATGGTTAGCAGAGAGAAGATGGGCAGGGGGATGCGTGAAATAAGCCATGAGGATTAAGGAGTGTACTTCTTGTGATGAGCACTAAGTGATGTATGGGATTATTGAATCACTATATTGTACACCTGAAACTAATATAACACTATGTTAACTATACTGGAATATAAAATTATAAAATAAAATAAAATAGTAAAATAAAATAAAAAAATAATGATGCCAATTTCTACACATTAATTTTGTGTCCTACTAATTTATTGAATTCGTTTATTATTTCTAATAGTTTTTTTTTGTGGAAACGTTAGGGTTTTCTATGTATACTGTCATACTGTTTGCAGACAGTGACAGTTTTACTTCTTTATCAATAAGGATGCCTTTTATTTCTTTTTCTTGTATGATTGTTGTGGTTAGGACTTCCCATACTACGTTGAATAAAATTAATGAGTGTGGACATCCTTCTTTTACTTCTGATCTTAAAGGAAAGTATTTCATTATTGATTATGCTGTTAGCTATGGGTTTTTCACATATGGCCTGTATTACTTTATTATGGTGAGGTATGCTCCCTCTAAACCCATTATGTTGAGAATTTTTACCAGGAATAGATGTTAAATTTTCCCAAAAGCTTTTTTTTTTTTTGCATCCATTGAGATGATCATATGTTTTTTAACCCTTTGCTTTGTTGATGTCGTGCATCACATTGATTGATTTGCAAATATTGAACCATCCTTGCGTAATCCAAAATAATCCATTAATCACAGCAAATGATATATTTGATATATTTTTGTATATGGTTTGCTAAAAAAAATTTCAGGTTTTTATTTAAATTCCAGTTAGTTAACATGTAGTGTAATAATAGCTGCAGGTGTAGGATCTAGTGATTCATCAATTACATAGAACCCTGAGCACTCATCACAACAAGTGCCCTCCTTAATAGCCATCACCCATTTAACACATCTCCTCCCCCCTCTCCCCTCCAGTATCCCTCAGTTTGTTCTCTATAGTTTAGAGTCTGTTTTCTGGTTTGCCTCTGTTTCTCTTTTCCTATGTTCATCTGTTTTCTTTCTTAAAGTCCACATACAAGTGAAATCATATGATATTGTTCTTTCTCTGACTGACAAATTTCACTTAGTAAAATACTCTCCAGCTCCACCCACATCATTGCAAAATTTCACTCATTTTTATGACTGAGTAATATTCTATATATACACCACATCTTCTTTATCCATTCATCAGTCAATGGACATTAAGGTTCCTTCCATAATTTGGCTATTTTTGATAATGTTGCTATAAACATCAGGGTGCATGTATGCCTTTGAAAGAGTATTTTTGTATTCATTGGGTAAATACGTAATAGAGCAATTGATGAGTCATAGGATAGTTCTATTTTTAACATTTTGAGGAACCTCCATAAAGTTTTCCAGAGTGGCTGCACCAGTCTGCATTCCCACCAAGAGTGTAAGATAGTTAACCCTTCTCCTCATCCTTGCCAACACCTGCCATTTCCTGTGTTGTTAATGTTAGCCATTCCGACTGGTGTCAGATGATATCTCATTGTAGTTTTCATTTGTATTTCCCGATGATCAGGGGTGTTGGCCGTCTTTTCATGTGTCTGTTGGCCATCTGGACCCTTTGGAAAAATGTCTTTTCATGTCTTCTGTCCATTTCCTAACTGGATTATTTGAACTTTGGGTGTTGAGTTTGATAAGTTCTTTATAGATTTTGGATACTAACCCATTATCGGATATGTCATTTGTAAATATCTTATATTCTGAAAGTTGCCTTTTAGTTTTACTAATTGTTTCCTTCATCGTGCAACAGCTTTTTACCTTGATGAAGTCCCAATGGTTTATTTTTGCTTTTGTTTCCCTTGCCACAGGAGACATATCTAGTAAGAAGTTGCTATGGCTGATGTCAAAGAGGTTATTGCTTGTGTTCTCCTGTAGGGTTGTAATGGTGTCCTGCCTCACATTTAGGTCTTTCATCCATTTTGAATTTGTATCTGTGTATGATGTAAAAAGTGGTCCAGTTCCATTCTTTTACATGTTATTGTCCAGGTTTCCCATCAGCATTTGTGGAAGAGACTGTTTTTTTTTTTTTTTTCCATTAGATATTTTTTCCTGCTTTGACGAAGATTAGTTGACCATATAGTTGTGGCTCCATTTGTGAGTTTTCTATTCTGTTCCATTGATCTATGTGTCTGTTGCTGTGCCGGTATCATAATGTATTGATCAATACAGGTTTGTAATATAACTTGAAGTCTGGAATTTTGATACTTTCTGCTTTTCTTTTCCTTTTGAAGACTGCTTTGGCTATTTGAGGTCTTTTGTGGTTCCACACAAATTTTAGTATTGTTCATTCTATCTCTGTGAAAAACACCATTGGTATTTTGATAGGGATTTCATTAAATGTGTCAACTGCTTTGGGTAGTACAGACATCTTAATAATATTTCGGTTTCTATACAGAGTATAAGGTCATCTGCAAATAGTAAAAGATCCATAACCAGGAAAAAAGGAAATTTAATCTGTAATCAAAAATACCCCAACAACAACAAAAAAAAGTCCAGGGCCAGATGGCTTCCCATGGGGAATTCTACCAGATATTTGAAGAAGTATTAATACCTATTCTTCTCAAACTGTTCCAAAAAATAGAAATGAAAGGAAAATTTCCAAACTCCTTTTACAAGACCTGCATTTCCTTGATTCCTAAACCAAAGACCCCACTAAAAAGGAGAATTGCAGGCCAATATCCCTGATGAACATGGATGCAAATATTCTCAACAAGATACTAGCAAAGAATTGTTCAGTACAATCAAGTGGGATTTATTCCTGGGATGCAGGGATGGTTCAACATCCACAAATCAATCAACGTGACACACCACATTAACAACAACAACAACAACAACAACAGCAACAACAACAAAGATTTGAACCATATGATCCCCTCAATAGATGTAGAAAAAGCATTTGAAAAAAAAAAGACTGCATCCATTCTTGGGGAAAGAAAAACATAACCTTCAAAAAAGTAGGGATAGATGGAAAAATCTCAACATCAAAATCTGCCATATACAAAAGACCCACAGCTAATATCATCCTTGATGTGGAAAAATTGAGAGCCTTTCCTCTATGGTCAGGAAGAAGACAGGGATGTCCACTTGCACCACTGTTATTTAACATAGTACTGGAAGTCTTAGCCTCAATAATCAGGCAACAGAAAGAAATAAAAAGCATCCAGACTGGTGAGGAAGAAGTCAAACATTTACTATTTGCAGACGACATGATACCCTATATAGAAAACCTGAAAGATTCTACCAAAAAATTACCAGTAGTCATACATGAATTCACCAAAGTTGCAGGATATAGAATCAATGTGCAGAAATCTGTTTCACTTCTATATGCCAATTATGAACAGCAGGAAAAGAAATCAAAGAATTAATCCCATCTGCAATTGCATCAAAAACAATAAGATACCTAGGAATAAACCTAACCAAAGTTGTAAAAGATCTGTACTCTGAAAACTACAGAATACTTATGAAAGAAATTGAAAAGGACACAAGGATATGAAAAACACTCCATGTTCATGGATTGGAAGAACAGACGTTGTTAAAATATCTATACTACCCAAAGCAATTTGCACGTTTCATGCAATCCCTATCGAAATACTACAAGCATTTTTCAGGGCGAGAACAAACCATCCTAAATTTTTTATGGAACCTCAGAAGACCTCGAATAGCCAAAGCAATCTTGAAAAAGAAAAGCAAAGCTGGTGGCATCACACCTCCGGATTTCAAGCTATGTTACAATGTTGTAGTCATAAAAACATTATGGTACTGGCACAAAAACAGACGCAGATCAGTGGAAAAGAATAGAGAACCAAGAAAAATACCCACAACTCTATGGCCAAGTAATCTTCAACAAAGCAGGAAAGACTATCCAATGAAAAAAGACAATCTCTACAACAAAGGGGGTTGGGAAAACTGGACATCAACATGCAAAAAACTGAAACTGGACCATTTTCTTACACTATACACAAAACTAAATTCAAAATAAATGAAAGACCTAAATGTGATACAGGAAACCATCAAAATACTAGAGGAGAACATAGGCAGCAACTTCTTTGACCTCAGCTGTAGCAGCTTCTTTCTAAACACACCGCCAGAGGCAAGGGAAACTAAAGCAAAAGTGAACTATTAGGACTTCATCAAGATAAAAACTTCTGCAAAGAGAAGGAAACAATTCAACAAACTAAAAGTCAGCCTAAGAAATGCGAGAAGATATTTGCAAATGCCATACGCGATAAAGGTTTAGTATCCAAAATCTATGAATAACTTATCAAACTCCACAACCTAAAAACAAATAATCCAGTCAAAAAATGGGCAGAAAGATTTTTTTCCAAAGAAAACATGCAGATGACTAACAGACACATGAAAAGATGCTCAACATCATTCATCATGGAAATACAAAGTAAAACCACAATAAGATACTACCTCACATCTGTCAGAATAGTTAAAATTAACAACACAGGAAACAACAGATGTTGGCCAGGATGGGGAGAAAGGGCAACCCTCTTACAGTGTTTGTGAGAATGCAAACTGGTGCAGCCACTCTGGAAAAGAGTATGGAGGTTCCTGAAAAAGTTAAAAATGGCATGACCCTATGAATACTGATTGAAGGGGTACATGCACCCCAATGTTTAGAGCAGCCTTACCAGCAGTGGCCAAAGTATTGAAAGAGCCCAAATTCCCATCAGCTGACACACACACACACACACACACACACACACACACACACACACCATGGAATATTACTTGGCTATCAAAAAGAATGAAGTCTTGCCATTTGCAATAACGTGAATGGAGCTAGATCGTATTTTGCTAAGTGAAATAAAAAAATACCTTATGATTTCACTCATATGTGGAATTCATGAAAGAAACAGATGAACGTGTGGGAAGGGAAAAGAAAAGAGAGAGGGATGCAAACCATAAGGGACTCTTAACTATAGATAACAAACTGTGGGTTGATGGAAGGAGGTGTGCAGGGATGGGCTAAATGGATTGATGAATAATAGGGAAGGCACTTGTGATGAGCCCTGGATGTCACATGTAAGTGATGAATCACTAAATTGTACACCCTAAGCCAATTTTACTATACATATAAACTGACAAGAATTTAAATGAAAACTTGAAACATAAAAGAAAAAAAATTTGCTATTAGAGATTCAGCTAATGTGCTCCACGCAGGACCTATTTCAAAAAGCTTTTAGCAGCAATTTCTCTTCACCTTCAAGGGGACACATGTTTCTTTACCTGGCTGCACATGAGATATCTCAATAGCACTGCCATTGCACAAAATATTTGGAGGCAAGATCTTAACAGCATCCAACTTTCTCCAGTAAGAGTATTAATTTGACATACTCATTCAAGCCATCCAAATATTGACAGTGGAACTTACAAAGAACGCATGGGACATTTCCCCACACATATTGGATGACTCTGTTATGCCAATAAAATACCTGGGTTTTATTTGGGCATTTGAGGTATGTCCCATTGCTGACACTGTCAAGAAATAATTGTTGATCTCTGTATTCACCATATTAAAAGAAACACAATATGTCTTGGGCCTTTTGGGGTTCTGAGGGCAACATATTTCTTAATTCCAAATTTTGCTTACACCCATTTATGCTGTTATGTTTCAAATCGTCCCAACTTGAATAAAGCCCCCCAGAGACAAGTGACTCTAGAATCTCTCTAAATTGCAAGACAACACATACTTCCATTAGTTCCTCTCAAAGATTCCTTTACTGTAGAGACCTTAGAAATGCCTTCTTATGCATCTTTGATTTTCTGGACCAATAATGATAACCATAATTTGCACTTGGAGCTCTGGTGCCAAATCATGCCCTACAGTATACATTATTAGAGTGGCAGTTGCTGCTTGCATACTGTGTCCTTCTGGAGATGGACGCTCTCACAGGCCCTTGTCCAATGTGCCTTGGGTTGGGAACAAAGCACTATGTAGGCTTGACCCCACCACAGAAGACTCCTTATAGAAATGAAAATGGTACTTATAGGATAAGGCCAAACCTGAACATCTGTAGGGGCACCAGAAGAGAAAATATCTTCCCCGTTTTCTTTTCCTTGCCAAACGCATCAGTACTGGAGGTCGCCTCTATTCCAGACTGATTGGCCACCTGGGGAGTCTCTTGGGATCAACTGAGAGATTACAAAAGGTAGTTTATATACTTTATGGATGGCAGAATCACCGTCTCATGTAATAGACGTAATCACCGTCTCATGTAATCCCCCTTAATCGGGATTTCTCTTGGTAAGGACAGTACTCAAGCATCGGTACAATTAGCAGAACTTCATGCAGTCATCTTAGTACTAGAGAGTTACAGTAGAATCCCCCCATAGTGAAACCTATCCACAGTTTTGCTATTCATAGTTTCAGTTACCTGTTGTCAACCAAAGTCCAGAAGCAGATGATTCTCCTTCTGACATAACACCAGAAGGTCAATAGTAGCCTAAAACTACATCACAATGCCTACATCATTCACCTCATTTCACCTCTTCACATAAGCATTTTATCATCTGACATGAGCACAAGAAGGGTGCATACAGTACAGTAAGATGTTTTGAGAAAGAAACTACATTCACAAAACTTCCATTGCAGGATATTGTTATAATAGTTCTATTTTGTTATTAGTTATTATTGTCAATTAGTTATTATTGCTAATTTCCTACTGTGCCTTATTTATGAATTAAACTATCATAGGTATTTATAGGAAAAAATAGTGTGGGTGTGTATATACATATGTATATACATATATATATTTGTATTAACTGTGGTTTCAGGCATCTACTGGAGGTTTGGGAATGTATTGTCTGCAGATAAGGTGGGGCTTCTTGTACCTAGCCACTAATAAACGCCATTCACACATTATATTTATTTATTTTTCTCTCCAAGTTATTGTGTAAAGTATAGTTAGTTACCATACCATGTAATAGTAGTTTCAGGTGTAGAATTTAGTGATTCATCACTACATAAAACACCCGGTGTTCATCACAACAAGTGCGCTCCTTAAGTAACATCACCCATTTAACCCACCTTCACCCGCCTCCCCTCCAGTAACCCTCAGTTTGTTTTCTATAGTAAAGAGTCTGTTTGTTGGTTTGAATCTCTGTTTTTCTCCCCCTATGTTCATTTATTTTGATTCTTAAATCCCATATATGAGTGACGTCATATGGTATTTGTCTTCCTCTGACTGACTTATTTCGCTTACCGTAATACAATACTCTCTAACTCCATCCATGTCATTGCAAATGGCAAGATTTAATTATTTTTTTTCTTTTTTCTAATATTCCATTGTCTCTCTATATAGATCTATCTATCTATCTATCTATCTACCTATAACACATCTGTATCCGTTCCTCAGTGGACATTTGGACTCTTTCCATAATTTCACTATTGGTGATAATGCTGCAATAAACATTGGGGTGCACGTAACTCTTCAAATTAGAATTTTATATTCTTTCAGTAAATCTTTCATAGTGCAATTGCTGGATCATGGGGTAGTTCTATTTTAAACTTTCTGAGGAGCCTCCATACTCCTCCATATTCCAGAGGGGCCATACCGGTTTGCATTCCCACCAACAGTGCAAGAGGGGTTCCCGTTTGCCATATCCTCATGAACACCTGTTGTTTCTTGTGTTGTCGATCTTAGCCATTCTGACAGTTGTGAGTTGATATTGCATTGTAGTTTTTACTTGTATTACACTGATGACGAGTGATGTTGAGCATCTTTTCATATATCTGTTAGCCATCTGTATGTCTCCTTTAGAAAAAAGTCTATTCCTGTCTTCTGCCCATTTTTATGACTGGATTATTTGTTTTTGGGGTGTTCTTCTTTGTAAGTTCTTTATATATTTTGGATACTAACCCTTTATCAGTTATGTCATTTGCAGATATGTCCTTTGCAAATACCTTCTCATATTCAGTAGATTGACCTTTCGTTTTGTTGGCTGTTTCCTTTGTTGTGCAGAAGCTTTTTATCTTGATCAAGTCCCAATGATTTATTTTTGCTTTTGTTTCTGTTGCCTCAGGAGACATATCTAGTAAGAAGTTGCCACAGCTGATGTCAAAGAGGTTATTGCCTGTGTTCTCCTCTAGGATTTTGATGGTTTCCTGTCTCACATTTATGTCTTTCATCCATTTTTAATTTATATCTGTTCTTTCAATCTATGAGCATGGAAAGTTTTTCCATTTCTTTGTGTCATCTTCAGTTTTTCTCATCAGTATTTTATCGTTTTCAGAGTAGGGATGTTCTTTCTCTTTGGTTAGGTTTATTCCTAGGTATCTTATGGTTCTTGATGCAATTGTAAATGGGATTGATTCTGGATTTCTGTTTCTGCTGCTTCATTTTTGGTGTATAGAAATGCAACAGATATCTGTACATTGATTTTGTGCCCTGTGACTTTACTGAATTGGTGTGTCAGTTCTAGCAATTTTTGGATGGAGTCTATTGGGTTTTCTTTCTTTTAGTTGTTGTTGTTATTTTGGGTTTTCTATGTAGAGTATAATGTCATCTGCAAATACTGAAAGTTTGATGTCTTCCTTGCTGATTTGGATGCTTTTATTTCTTGGTGTTGTATGAGAGCTGTGGCTAGGACTTCCAGCACTGTGGTAAATAACAGTGTTGACAGTGGACATCCCTGTCTTGTTCCTGACCACAGAGGAAAAGCACTACGTTTTTCCTCATTGAGGATGATATTAACTGTGTATTTTTTGTATATGGCCTTTATCATGTTGAGGTATGTTCCCTCTGTTCATACTTTCTTGAGGGTTTTTATCTTGAATGGACGTTGTACTTTGTCAAATGTTTTTTTTTTTTTTCTGCATCTACTGAGGAGATTATAGGTTTCTTATGCTTTCTTTTATTCATGTGGTGTATCACATTGATTGATTTACAAATACTGAACCACCCTTGGTGGCTGCCCAGGGATAATCCCTGGGTGAATGACTCTTTTAATATAGTGATGGATTCAATTTCCTAGTATTTTGTTGAGAATTTTTACATCCATGTTCATCAGGAGTACATTGTCCTGTAGTTT
This sequence comes from Leopardus geoffroyi, assembly GCF_018350155.1. NCBI lineage: Eukaryota > Metazoa > Chordata > Mammalia > Carnivora > Felidae > Leopardus > Leopardus geoffroyi. Next base: position 51,373 of record NW_025543575.1, on the reverse strand, counting down.
TCTAGTGGAGTCTTTTTCTGGTTTCAAGGTAATGCTGGCCTCATAAAATTGATTTGGAAGTTTTTCTTCCATTTCTGTTTTTTGTAATTGTATGAGAAAAACAGGTATCACTCTTCTTTAAATCTTTGTTGAATTTTTCTGTGAAGCCATCTGGCCCTGGACTTTTGTTTTTGGGGGGATTTTTTATTATCAATTCAATTTCTTTGCTGGTTATCGGCCTGTTCAAGTTTTTTTTTTTTATTTCTTCCTGTTTCACTTTTGATAGTTTATATGTTTCTAGGAATTTATCCATTTCTTCCAGGTCGTCCAATTTGTTGGCATATAGCTTTTCATAATATTCTCTTATAATTGTTTGCATTTCTGTGGTGTTAGTTGTCATTTCTCTTTTCTCATTTGTGATTTTACCTCTTTGAGTCCTTTCTCTTTTCTTTTTGATAAGTCTGGCTAAGAGTTAATCAATTTTATTAATTTTTTCAAAGAATCAAGTTCTGGTTTTGTTGATCTCTTTTTTTCCCCTTTATTTTCTATATCATTTATTTCTGCTCTATTCTTTGTTATTTTTTGTTCTGCTGCTGGCTTTAGGCTTCATTTGTTGCCCTTTTTCTAGCTCCTTCAGCTGTAAGGTTAGGTTGTTTATTTGAGATTGTTCTTGCTTGTTGAGGTAGACCTCTATTGCTCTATACTTCCCTCTTATAACTGGTTTTGCTGCATCCTAAAGGTTTTGGATCATTGTGTTTTCATTTTCATTTTCTTCTTTGTACTTTTTAATTTCCTCTTCGATTTCCTGGTTGACCCATTGATTGTTTAGTTTCATGTTCTTTAACCTCCATATTTTTGTCAGTTTTCCAAGTTTTCTTGCAGTTAGCTTCAAGTTTCATAGCGTCGTGATCAGAGAGTATGGTTGGTATGATCTCAATCTTTTTGTACTTGTTGAGTCCTGATTTGTGAGCTGGTATGTGACCTCTTCCCATGTGCACTTGAAAAGAATGTGCACTCTGATGCTTTAGGATGAAGTGTTCTGAATATATCTGTGACAGTCCATCTGGTCAAGTGTGTCATTCAAAACCATTGTTTCCTTGTTACTTTCCTACATTTCTGTGGGTGGGGTGTTAAAGTTCCCTACTATTATTGTATTATTGTGAATGACTTCCTTTATGTGGGTTATTAATTGTTTTATATATTTGGGTGCCTCCATGTTGGGGCAAATATTTATAATTTTAGGTATTCTTGTTGGATCGCCCCCTTTATTATTATATAGTGTTCTTCTTTATCTCTTGTTACCATCTTTGGCTTAAAATTTAGTTTGTCTGATATAAGTATTGCTACTTGGGCTTTCTTTTGATGCCATTTCTATGATTAATGTTTCTCCATCACCTCTTTTTCAAGCTGCAGGTGACTTTAGGTCCAAAATGAGTCTTTTGTAGGCAGCATATAGATGGATCATGTCTTTTTTTATCCATTGTGATTCCCTATGTCTTTTGATTGGAGCATTGAGTCCATTTACATTCAATAGAGTTATTTCTTTTAAAAGTGTATTTATTTTGAGAGGGAGAAAAAGAGAGAGAGAGACAGAGACAGAAAGAGAGAGAGAGAGAGAGAGAGAGAGAGACAGAATCCCAAGCAGGCTCTGTGCTGTTAGCGTGGAGCCCAACACAGGGCTTGATCTCATGAACTGAGAGATCATGACCTGAGCTGAAATTAGGAGTCTGATGCCTAACCAACTGAGGTACCCAGATGCCTCAAAGCAATTATTGATACATACATATTTAGTGCCTTTTTGTTACTTGTTTTGTTGTTTCTGGAGACCTTCTCTGTTCCTTTCTTGCTTTTTTTCCCTTTTAGTCTTTCCACTCAGTGTGCTCCCTTTAATATTTCTTGAATGGCTGGTTCGGAGGTCACTAACTCTTTTAGGTTTTGTTTGTCTGAGAAACTCTTTTCTCTCTCTTTCTATTCTGAATGATAGCCTTGGCAGATAAACTATTCTTGGCTGCAGATTTTTCCCATGCAGCACATTGAATATATCATGCCACTCGCTCCTGGCCTGCCATGTTTCTATGGGGAAATATGCAACTTTCCTTATTGGTCTTCCGTTGTAAGTTAAGGACTTCTTTTGTTTTGCTGTTTTTAGTATTTTTTTATCACTATATTTTGCAAATTTAATTACATTATGTCTTGGTGCTGACCTGCTTTTGTTGATTTTGATGGGAGTTCTCTGTGCATCCTGGATTTGGTTGTCTGTTTCTTTCCCCAGATTAGGTAAGTTTTCAGCTGTAATTTCCTTAAGTATACTTTATGCCCCCCCCCTTTTTTTTTTTTTTTATTTGCTGGGACTCCTATTATATAAATGTTATTGTGTTTGATGGAGTCACTGAATTCCCTAAGAATACTTTCCTGAAATAAAATTTTTCTTTACCTCCATTTTTCAGTTTCGTTATTTTCCATAATTCTATCTTCTATACTGCTTATTCATTCCTCTGCTTCTTTCATCCTTGTGTTCATTACATTCAGTCTGTTTTGAATCACCATTAGTGCAGTTTTTGTTTCTGATTGATTGATTTTTAACTCTTTTATCTCTGTGGTAAGGGCCTCCCTGAAGTCTTCCATTCTTTTCTCAAGCCCAGCGAGGATTGTTATGACTTTGCTTTAAAATATCCATCAGGCATATTACTTATATCTGTTTCAATTAGGCCTCTTGTCATCATCTTTTCTGGTTGTTTCACTTGGGACAAATTCCTCCATCTTTGCATCCCATCTAAGTATCTTCCTTCTTTTGTGTTTTAGAAAAGCTTGCGAAGTTTCCTACTCTTGAGAGTAATGCCTTTATTAAAACGAGGTAATATAGTGTCCAGGGCCAGGCTCTTCAAGGAGTGTCTCTGGTGTCTTCTGCATGCACTCTGTACTGTCTTTTGGCTGCCTTATACCTCAGGCCAGTCATCTGCAGAGGCTCTCCTTGCCTAGTGGGCAGTGCCTGGACCTTGAATAGAGTGTGGTGAGTTTTAAGTAGATGTGGCATGGTCTGCTTGTTAAATGAGACCTGATGCTACTTCTACTAGAACTGAAGCCTTGCAGAACTCTCTGTTCAGGAGACGTGGTGTGGGCGGGGGTATCTGTTGGTCTTTCGGGGTAGAGGCCTGCTGTGCTGACACTGAGGAACACTTGCCCCAGAAGGGCAGGACCCCAGAGCACAGGGCAGTGGGACTGGGTGTAAGCAGGTTAGGCAGCCAGTGTCAGCACTGTGCTGTTTATCGCACGTGGCTCTGTTCCCTATGCTGAGGGGTGGTGGAAGGAAATGACATATGTAGGCTCTTTTGTCCCTGGAGATGCATTTCTGTGAACACTACCTCTCACAGATATGCTCCAAGAAGAGAGAACAATGTCTCCCCTGTGAGCCTTAGGCGCTCCTCAGATCACACACTCTGCCCCTGGGTTGCTTTCCTGCCTTCTCTCCAGGAGTAGGGCAGTGCACTCAGGGCTCTATCCCAACCAAGTCCACCTACCTTTAAAACTCCAGTCTTTGTACCCCACTGGTTGCAAAAACTCATGAAAATCAGCCCCCCTCATTTTGTAGCCAGTGGCTTTGGGGAAGTGTTTTCCTTGTGAATTTCTCTGTGTGCTCCTCTCTGTCTCACCTTTCCCCATGAGCAGGGGTCCCTCCCCTCCACAGCACCCACAATCCATTTCTCTCCCAGACCACACTTCTGTGTTTCCTACTTTCCTCAGTGTGGCCTCTTCTCTTTCCCTCTAGTCGTGGAGTTTGTTCTGTCATTTCTCAGGTGGACTTTGTGGGTATTCAGGATGATTTTATAGTTATCTAGTTGTGTTTGAGGGGCAAGAGGAGCCTAGGGTCCTCCTACTATGTCACCATCTTAGCTCCTCCTCCTCCATTTGTACATTTTAGACACCTGGGCCATATCCAAAGGTCTGGTTGTCTAGTCCAGCCAATGATAACAACAGTTCCTTATTCAAGGTTGACCCTTTCAGGGGTAAGAACTTTGTGAATTTCTTGCTTCACAGATACACAAAATATAAATCAAAGCCACTCATGTCTTTGCAAATAATATAGCCACAATGTAAGATCTCACAAAACAATCACTCTCCTTCAAAAGACTGGAATTGTGGATGACAATGAACAAGACATGTCTTTCACTTCTCAATATACACAATTCTGAACTCTGTGTTTGTGTGTTGAAAGAGTACTTTTACTCCATTTATCCTAGAAATTAATTTTCCTTTTTCTCTTTTTAGCTTTTGTGAGGGATAACCGACATATGACATTGTGTAAGTTTAAAGAGTACAATACAGCTCTCTCCCCGGTATCTCACTGCTGCGTCAGTGCAGCTTGTGTAAAAACTGCATTCCATGCCAGGCCTAGAGTGTTCCAAAGCTCAGTTCGCTATCAGCATCCCAGGTGGTGCAATTAATAAAGAGCTAGCGTGGGGCCACTGGCACAAACAAGGCAGCTCCTTAGAACCTGAACTTCCTATTTGTTCCATTCCTTGGGTAGATAACGCCTGTTCATTACTCCGGAGATTCCACCTACACCTGCCTAAAAAACCCAGAAAACCGCCAGAGGATTAGCAGAACGGAGTCTCCGGAGCCATGCGCAGACGAGAGGCCCACGGAAGAGGGGCCCCTCCTGAAGTGGATCACCTAAGGAGAAGCGAGTTAAGCCTGCCCCTCCTGCCCCCGTAAACCTTGCCTACCCACCCCAGCTAATACGCCAGATCCCCAGCATCACAAGCCTGGCAGTGTGCAAGTAGCCCAGATGTGCCACGCCACCCCACAGTGAATCCCGCCCCTAGGAGAGGGGAAGAGAAGGCACACACCAGTCTGACTGTGGCGCCAGCGGTGGGCTGGGAGCAGACACCAGGTCTGACTGCGGACCCACCCACCAACTCCAGTTATACACCACAGCACAGGGGAAGTGCCCTGCAGGTCCGCACCACTCCAGGGACTATCCAAAATGACCAAACGGAAGAATTCCCGTCAAAAGAATCTCCAGGAAATAACAACAGCCAATGAACTGATCAAAAAGGATTTAAATAATATAAAAGAAAGTGAATTTAGAATAATAGTCATAAATTAATCGCTGGGCTTGAAAACAGTATAGAGGACAGCAGAGAATCTCTTGCTACAGAGATCAAGGGACTAAGGAACAGTCAGGAGAGGCTGAAAAACGCTTTAAATGACATGCAAAATAAAATGGAAATGACCATGGCTCGGATTGAAGAGACAGAGGAGAGAATAGGTGAACTAGAAGATAAAGTTATGGAAAAAGAGGAAGCTGAGAGAAAGAGAGATAAAAAAATCCAGGAGTATGAGGGGAAAATTAGAGAACTAAGTGATATACTAAAAAGAAATAATATACGCATAATTGGTATCCCAGAGGAGGAAGAGAGAGGGAAAGGTGCTGAAGGGGTACTTGAAGAAATTATAGCAGAGAACTTCCCTGAACTGGGGAAGGAAAAAGGCATTGAAATACAAGAGGGACAGAGAACTCCCTTCAGACGTAACTTGAATCGATCTGCACGACATATCATAGTGAAACTGGCAAAATACAAGGATAAAGAGAAAATTCTGAAAGCAGCAAGGGGTAAACGTGCCCTCACATATAAAGGGAGACTTATAAGACTCGTGACTGATCTCTCTTTTGAAACTTGGCAGGCCAGAAAGGATTGGCACGAGATCTTCAGTGTGCTAGACAGAAAAAATATGCAGCCGAGAATCCTTTATCCAGCAAGTCTGTCATTTAGAATAGAAGGAGAGGTAAAGGTCTTCCCAAACAAACAAAAACTGAAGGAATTTGTCACCACTAAACCAACCCTACAAGAGATCCTAAGGGGGACCCTGTGAGACAAAGTACCAGAGACATCACTACAAGCATAAAACATACAGACATCACAATGACTCTAAACCCGTATCTTTCTATAAAACACTCAATGTAAATGGATTAAATGCGCCAACCAACAGACATAGGGTATCAGAATGGATAAAAAAAACAAGACCCATCTATTTGCTGTCTACAAGAGACTCATTTTAGACCTGAGGACACCTTTAGATTGAGAGTGAGGGGATGGAGAACTATTTATCATGCTACTGGAAGCCAAAAGAAAGCTGGAGTAGCCATACTTATATCAGACAAACTACACTTTAAATTAAAGGCTGTAACAAGTGATGAGGAAGGGCATTATATAATAATTACAGGGTCTATCCATCAGGAAGAGCTAACAATTATAAATGTCTATGCGCCGAATACCGGAGCCCCCAAACATATAAAACAATTATTCATAAACATAAGCAACCTTATTGATAAGAATGTGGTAATTGCAGGGGACTTTAACACCCCACTTACAGAAATGGATAGATCATCTAGACACACGGTCAATAAAGAAACAAGGGCCCTGAATGAGACATTGGATCAGATGGACTTGACAGATATATTTAGAACTCTGCATCCCAAAGCAACCGAAAATACTTTCTTCTCGAGTGCACATGGAACATTCTCCAAGATAGATCATATACTGGGTCACAAAACAGCCCTTCATAAGTTACAAGAATTGAAATTATACCATGCATACTTTCAGACCACAATGCTATGAAGCTTGAAATCAACCACAGGAAAAAGTCTGGAAAACCTCCAAAAGCATGGAGGTTAAAGAACACCCCACTAACGAATGAGTGGGTCAACCAGGCAATTAGAGAAGAAATTAAAAAATATATGGAAACAAAATAAAATGAAAATACAACAATCCAAATGCTGTGGAACGCAGCAAAGGCAGTCCTGAGAGTAAAATACATGGCAATCCAGGCCTATCTCAAGAAACAAGAAAAATCCCAAATACAAAATCTAACAGCACACCTAAAGGAAATAGAAGCAGAACAGCAAAGGCAGCCTAAACCCACCAGAAGAAGAGAAATCATAAAGATCAGAGCAGAAATAAACAATATAGAATCTAAAAAAAACTGTAGAGCAGATCAATGAAACCAAGAGTTGGTTTTTTGAAAAAATAAACAAAATTGACAAACCTCTAGCCAGGCTTCTCAAAAAGAAAAGGGAGATGACCCAACTAGATAAAATCATGAATGAAAATGGAATTATTACAACCAATGCCTCAGAGATACAAACAATTATCAGGGAATACTATGAAAAATTATATGCCAACAAATTGGACAACCTGAAAGATATGGACAAATTCCTAAACACCCACACTCTTCCAAAACTCAATCAGGAGGAAATAGAAAGCTTGAACAGACCCATAACCAGTGAAGAAATTGAATCGGTTATCAAAAATCCCCCAACAAATAAGAGTCCAGGACCAGATGGCTTCCCAGGGGAGTTCTACCAGATGTTTAAAGCAGAGATAATACCTATCCTTCTCAAGCTATTCCAAGAAATAGAAGGGGAAGGAAAACTTCCAGACTCATTCTATGAAGCCAGTATTACTTTGATTCCTAAACCAGAGACCCAGAAAAAAAAAGAGAACTACAGGCCAATATCCCTGATGAATATGGATGCAAAAATTCTCAATAAGATACTAGCAAATCGAATTCAACGGCATATAAAAAGAATGATTCACCATGATCAAGTGGGATTCATTCCTGGGATGCAGGGCTGGTTCAACATTCGCAAATCAATCAACGTGATACATCACATTAACAAAAAAAAAAAGAGAAGAACCATATGATCCTGTCAATCGATGCAGAAAAGGCCTTTGACAAAATCCAGCACCCTTTCTTAATAAAAACCCTTGAGAACGTCGGGATAGAAGGAACATACTTAAAGATCATAAAAGCCATTTATGAAAAGCCCACAGCTAACATCATCCTCAACGGGGAAAAACTGAGAGCTTTTTCCCTGAGATCAGGAACACGACAGGGATGCCCACTCTCACCGCTGTTGTTTAACATAGTGCTGGAAGTGCTAGCATCAGCAATCAGACAACAAAAGGAAATCAAAGGCATCCAAATTGGCAAAGATGAAGTCAAGCTTTCGCTTTTTGCAGATGACATGATATTATACATGGAAAATCCGATAGACTCCACCAAAAGTCTGATAGAACTGATCCATGAATTCAGCAAAGTTGCAGGATACAAAATCAATGTACAGAAATCAGTTGCATTCTTATACACTAACAATGAAGCAACAGAAAGACAAATAAAGAAACTGATCCCATTCCCAATTGCACCAAGAAGCATAAAATACCTAGGAATAAATCTAACCAAAGATGTAAAAGATCTGTATGCTGAAAACTATAGAAAACTTATGAAGGTAATTGAAGAAGATTTAAAGAAATGGAAAGACATTCTGTGCTCATGGATTGGAAGAATAAATATTGTCAAAATATCAATACTACCCAAAGCTATCTACACATTCAATGCAATCCCAATCAAAATTGCACCAGCATTCTTCTCGAAACTAGAACAAGCAATCCTAAAATTCATATGGAACCACAAAAGGCCCCGAATAGCCAAAGGAATTTTGAAGAAGAAGACCAAAGCAGGAGGCATCACAATCCCAGACTGTAGCCTCTACTCCAAAGCTGTAATCATCAAGACAGCATGGTATTGGCACAAAAACAGACACATAGACCAATGGAATAGAATAGAAACCCCAGAACTAGACCCACAAACGTATGGCCAACTCATCTTTGACAAAGCAGGAAAGAACATCCAATGGAAAAAAGACAGTCTCTTTAACAAATGGTGCTGGGAGAACTGGACAGCAACATGCAGAAGGTTGAAACTAGACCACTTTCTCACACCATTCACAAAAATAAACTCAAAATGGATAAAGGACCTGAATGTGAGACAGGAATCCATCAAAACCTTAGAGGAGAAAGCAGGAAAAGACCTCTCTGACCTCAGCCGTAGCAATCTCTTACTCGACACATCCCCAAAGGCAAGGGAATTAAAAGCAAAAGTGAATTACTGGGACCTTAGGAAGATCAAAAGCTTCTGCACAGCAAAGGAAACAACCAACAAAACTAAAAGGCAACCAACGGAATGGGAAAAGATCTTTGCAAATGACATATCGGACAAAGGGCTAGTATCCAAAATCTAGAAAGAGCTCACCAAACTCCACACCCGAAAAACAAATAGCCCAGTGAAGAAATGGGCAGAAAACATGAAAAGACACTTCTCTAAAGAAGACATCCGGATGGCCAACAGGCACATGAAAAGATGTTCAACGTCGCTCCTTATCAGGGAAATACAAATCGAAACCACACTCAGATATCACCTCACGCCAGTCAGAGTGGCCAAAATGAACAAATCAGGAGACTATAGATGCTGGAGAGGATGTGGAGAAACGGGAACCCTCTTGCACTGTTGGTGGGAATGCAAATTGGTGCAGCTGCTCTGGAAAGCAGTGTGGAGGTTCCTCAGAAAATTAAAAATAGACCTCCCCTATGACCCAGCAATAGCACTGCTAGGAATGTATCCAAGGGATACAGGAGTGCTGATGCATACGGGCATTTGTACCCCAATGTTTATAGCAGCACTCTCAACAATAGCCAAATTATGGAAAGAGCCTAAATGTCCATCAACTGATGAATGGATAAAGAAATTGTGGTTTATATACACAATGGAATACTATGTGGCAATGAGAAAAAATGAACTATGGCCTTTTGTAGCAACGTGGATGGAACTGGAGAGTGTGATGCTAAGTGAAATAAGCCGTACAGAGAAAGACAGATACCGTATGGTTTCACTCTTATGTGGATCCTGAGAAACTTAACAGAAACCCATGGGGGAGGGGAAGGAAAAAAACAAAAGAGGTTAGAGTGGGAGAGAGCCAAAGCATAAGAGACTGTTAAAAACTGAGAACAAACTGAGGGTTGATGGGGGGGTGGGAGGGAGGGGAAGGTGGGTGATGGGTATTGAGGAGGGCACCTTTTGGGATGAGCACTGGGTGTTGTATGGAAACCAATTTGACAATAAATTTCATATATTAAAAAAAAAATAAAGAGTACAATACAGCAAATTTATATATGTATATATTGTAAAATGATACCAAATAATATTCATTAATAGATCCATCACCTGACATAGCTTTGTTTTGTGTATTTGGTGAGAACTTTTAAAAACTACTTTCTTAGCAACATTTGAATATACAATACACTATGGTTAACTATGGTCACCATGCTCACATTATATCCCCAGAACGTATTCATCTTATAACTGGAAATTTGTACCCTTTGACCACTTTCACCCATTTTTGCCAACCCCCACCTTTGGCAAAAACCAATCTGTTTTCTGTTTCTATGCGTTTGTTAGTGTTTAGATTTCACGTATAAGTGAGATCACGCAGTATTTGCCTTTTCTGTCTAATTTCATTTAGCATAATTGCTCCAAGGCCCATCTGAATCTCCTTCTCAAATCGTCACATGGCCAAACCCTTAGTGTTCTCTCTCTCTCTCTCTCTCTCTCTCTCTCTCTCTCTTTTGAAATATGGATAGGCTGAGAATGTTCTAAATCCTTAAGTTCTCCTTCCTTCTTGCTTAAAAATTCCATCTTTAAGTCATTTCTCTTTTCTCATGTTTTACTATAAGCAGCCAGGAAGAGTGTATAATTAGATGAATTTTGGAAGTTGTACACCAGTATCACGATTAAGGTACAGAACATTTCCACAATCCCGAAAGCATCATCATGCCCCTTCACAATCCATCTTTACCCCTGACCCTGGCTTCAAGAAATACAGATGTAATTTTTCACTATTGATTAATTTTCATTACCAGGAACTTTATAAAGGTAATCATAAAATATGTTCTCATTTTGTCTGGCTCCTTTCATATGATTATTTTGTAATTTATTCATTTTCTTATATGAATACATATTTTATTTCTTTTTATTCCTGAATAGTGTTTCATTGTGTGCATACACTAAAATATTTAGTTTTGTCAATCCAAATATATATGTGTAATTATTAAATTGTCGTTTTAATTTGCCTTTTTCTGATGATGTTGCTGTTGGAAACTTTTAGTAGATTTGTTTGTGTGTGTGTGTGTGTGTGTGTGTGTGTGTAGTGTATTTTCAAATATTTAAACTTTTATTTTTTGGATTGCTGTTCTCCAAGTAATTAAGATGTAAGTGACTCTTATACCTTATACTCTTGTACACATAATTTGTTAGATACACACATTATAAATATTTTCCCCAAATATAAGTCTTACTCCAATTTTTCCTCATTCCCTTCTACTTTGACTTCAGCTGTCCTTCCAAAAACTGGCCCTGAAGACCAAAAGTGACTTCCAAGCCCACGATCGGGAGCATGGCTGGAAACAAACTGAGACATCAGCTGCACTTAAGTCAAAGTTTCCACAGAGGTGGTGGCTTCCATAGACATCCACATGCACTGTTACTTTGCAGTCCCAGTTTGGCAAACAGATCTACTTGCCTCCAGAATTTCTCTCAAAGCTACAATCTGTCTAATAATAATAGAAAGCTTAGTGGATCTTGAACTTCCACTGTGTTTCATGCCTTTATTTGTACAGTTTTCCCCACATTTTTGTAATGTGTATTTCCTATAGAAACTTGATTTTTGTAAAATTGATATGGTTCTGATTTGCTTTGTAAACCAAGATATATATTTTTATTACAGAGGTGGGACTCATAGATGATATATTCACTATGGGATTCTGGAATTGTAATACTGACCTGAGTAAATCAAAGACATGCAACCAAAAAGCCAATAGATAAATTAAAACGGGATACAAAAAAAAAAAAAAAAGAAAAAGAAAGAAAGAAAGAAAGAAAGAAAGATCAAGTACTCCAAAAGAAAGAAAGAAAAATCAAGTACTCCAAAAGATTTCAGGTAGAAAAAACAGAGAAACAAAATTGGAAAAATATTAATGAAAGGGGAGACCCAAAATTCAAGCACATCTCAAAGTATATTAAATGTAAATGATTTAAACATATCAAACAAATCAAAAGTAAAGATTTTCAGTTCAGAGCTTTAAAAAGTTCCAAGTACATTCTCTTTAAAAGAAACTCATTTTAAGTCAATGACCAAAAAAAAAAAAAAATCTGAGAGTAAAATGATCAGGAAAATACCATACAAATAAGAGATAGAGGTACAGACTTCAAAACAAACAATATTATCAGAATAAAGGTAAGTATTACATAATGATAAATGAATAAATTCTCCAAGAAGACATAACTCTAAATGTGCATAAGCCTAACAATTACATTTCAAATTACATGCAAAAATGATATAGCTCAAAAAGCAGAAATAGATGAATCCAGAATTACAGCTGTGGACTGGAAGAGCCTCTGACACTAATATACAGAATCAATAGGATATCAGTGAAAACATAGAATTCTTGAAAAGTATTGTCAACTAAGCCGACAAAATTATAGAATAGTCCCCTTAAAACTGCAATTATTTGCAACTACACCCAGATTATGCTCCAAGATAGAATACCTTCTGTACAACAAAACAAACATTAATTTTTAAAAAGTTAAATATTTCCTAGTATATTCTAAGAGCATAGTGAAATATCTTATCTTATCTTATCTTATCTTATCTTATCTTATCTTATCTTATCATCTTCATTTGGAATTTAAAAAGCTATCCATAACAGGTCAATATTTGAAAACTCTTCAATTATTGGGAAATTAAACAGCACATTTTTAAGCAACACATGAATTAAAGAGGAAATCACAAGAGAAGTTAAAAAATGGTTTGTGTTGAATGAAAATGAGAGTATAGCATAACTAATCTTGTGAGACACAGATAAAGCTTGCTCAGAAGGCTATGTATAGCCTTCATTTTAACATTACAATTTTGTTTAAGTACCAAAGCAAGGATCCACCTTAAAGTTTAGGGGGAAAATTACATGAAAATCAAGCAGATGAAAGAAAAAAAAAAAGGACAGAAATAGAAATCAATGAAACACAAGTAAGAAAAAAAAAACAATAGGAAAATCTACACAAACAAAAGATGGGTCTTCAAAAATATCATAATTATTGGCAAGATTTTTGAAATAATTATTGAGAAAAATTATTAAGAAGCCAATGAAAGTTTATTAACAAATTCATGCCCATAAATTTGAGAAGTTAGATGAAAGTTACAAAATCTTAAAGATAACATCTAGCAAAACTCTCTCAAAAAGACACATGATATTGTCTAATATTTATTTTAAAATTTACTTTATAATTAAAAACCTGAAGGAAAAATCCAGACCCAGTTGGCTTCACAGGTATAGTCCACCAATCACATAAGGAAGAAACAATACCAATTCTACCTAAACCCTTCTAAAGAGTGAAAGGAAAACTTTCAAACTCATTTTATGAGACTAGCATTATCCTAATATCAAAACAAGACAAGCACTTTGCAAGTGTTTCAAACTAAAAATCAATATCCTTCAACATAGATGCAAAAATCATCACCAAACTATCACCATGTTGATTTCAGCAATCTACAAAATTGATAGAACACCATGACAAAGTGGGGATTATTTCAGGAATTTAAAGCTAGTTCAAGGTTAATTTGAAAACCAACCAATGTAATTCACAATATGAACATACGACAGAAGATAAAACATACAATAATCCGAATAGATCCAGAAAAGTCATAATGATATGCAACACTTTATTGTTAAAAGAACTCTTGAAAATCAGGGATATAAGGAAATTGCCTTAGCCGTATGAGGGACTTCTACAGACAACTTATGGCTAATACCACCCTTAAAGGAAAGGGAATGAATGGTTTCAATCTAAGATTGCAATCAAGGCAAGGATGCGTGTACTCACCAGTCTGTACGCATCAGTACTATGCATCATCATAGTGAGACGCTAGTCAGTGCAGTAAGTTTAGAATAATAAACAAATCAAGGCATATATAGGAAAGGATAACTGAAATTATCTCATTTTGCAGAAGACATTATTGAAAATCCCAAGGTATCTATGGGGAAAAAAAATCTTACTGGAAACAATAAGTGAATTGAGCAAGGTTGAAAAATTCAAGGCCAGTACACAAAAATCCATTGCATTTCTGTTCCATTCTATTGATCTAAGTGTCTACTTTTGTGGCATTTCCATACTGTCTTGATAACTACAGATTTGTAATATAACTTGAAGTCTGGAATTGCAAAGCTTCCAGTTTTGTTTTTCCTTTTCAAGGTTGCTTTAGCTATTTGGGGTCTTTTGTGGTTCCATACAAAATTTAGGATTGTTTGTTACCAGCTCTGTGAAAATTGCTAGTGGTATTTTGATAGGGATTGCATTAAAGGTATAGATTGCTTTGGATAGTATAGACATTTGAACAATATTTGTTCTTCCAATCCATGAGCATGAAATGTTTTTCCATTTCTTTGTGTCATCTTTGATTTCTTTCCTCAGTGTTCTATAGTTTTCAGAGTATAAAACTTTTACCTCCTTGGTTAAGTTTAATTCCTAGGTACCTTACGATTTTTGGTGCAATTGTAAATGGGATCGATTCCTTGATTTCTCTTTCTGCTGCTTCACTATTAGTGTATAGAAATGCCAGAGATTTCTGTACTTTGATTTTGTTTCCTACCAATTTCCTGAATTTGTGAAGCACTTCTAGCCAGTTTTTGGTGGATTCTTTGGGGTTTTTTTTTTTTTTTTGTATATAAAGTATCATGTCAACTAAGAAAAGGTGAAAGTTTGACTTCTTCCTTGCTGATTTGGGTGCTATTTATTTCTTTTTTGTTGTATGATTGCTGAGGCTAGGACTTCCAGTACTATGTTAAACAGTAGTGAGGGTGGACATCACTATCTTGTTCTTGACTGTAGAAGTAAAGATTTTGGGTTTGTTTGTTTGTTTGTTTGTTTTTTCGCATTGAGGATGGTATCAGCTGTGGGTTTTTCATATGTGGCCTTTACGGTATTGAGGTATGTTACCTCTCTCCCTACTTTATTGAGGGTTTTATTAAGAATGGATGTTATACATTGCCAAATCCTTTTTCTGATATATTGAGAGGGCTATATGATTCTTATTTTCCCTTTTATTAATGTGGTATATCTCGTTGGTTCATTTGCGATTATTGAACCACCCTTGCTGCTGAGGAATAAATACTACTGACCGTGGTGAATGATTGTTTTAATGTACTGATGGTTTTCATTTGCTAGTATTTTGTTGAGAATTTTTCCATCCAAGTTCTTCAGGGATATTGGCCTGTAATTATTTTTTTACAGAGTCATGCCTGGTTTTGGAATCAGGGTAATCTTGGCCTCATGGAATAAATTTGGAAGTTTTCCTTCCTTTTCTATTTTTTGGAATGCTTTGAGCAGAATAGTTATTAGCTCTTCTTTAAATGTCTGGTAGAATTTGCCTGTGAAACCATCTGGTCCTTGACTTTTGATTTTTGGGTGTTTTTATTTACTGATTCAATTTCTTTGCTGATTGCAGTCTGTTCAAGTTTTCTCTTTCTTCCTGTTTGTATGTTTCTAGGAATTTATCCAGTTATTCCAGGTTGTCCAGGTCATTGACATATTTTATATATATAAAATATATATTATATATTATTATCTTATATTTGTTTGTATTCCTGTGGTGTTGGTTGTTATTTCTCCACTCTTATTTGTGAATTTATTTATTCAGGTCCTTAATTTTTTTTCTTTTTGACATGTCTGGCTAGAGTTTATCAATTATATTAATTTTTCCACAGAACCAGTTCCTGATTTATTTGTTCTATTTTTTTCTTTTTTAAGATTCTATGTCATTCATTTCTGTTTTAAACTTTAAGTTTAAACTGAGAGCCTGAGTGGCTCAGTTGGTTGAGCGTCCGACTTCAGCTCAGGTCATGATCTCAGGGTTCGTGAGTTCGAGCCCTGCGTCGGGTTCTGGGCTGACAACTCAGAGCCTGGAGCCCACTTTGGATTCTGTGTCTCCCTCTGTCTGCCCCTCAGCTGCTTGCACTCTGTCTCTCTCATTGTCTCAAAAATAAATAAACATTAATTTTTTTTTTTCTTAAACTGTGTTATTTCCTTCCTTCTACTGGCTCTGGGCTTCATTTGTTGTGTGCATGTGTGTTTTCTAGTTAATTTAGGTGTAAAGTTAGGTAGTTTATTTGAGATTTTTCTTGCTTCTTGAGGTAGGCCTGTCTTGTTATATATTTCCCTCTTAGGACTTATTTTGTTGTGTCCCAATAGTTTTGAAGAATTGTGTTTTCACTTTCATTTGCTCCCATGTATTTTTTTATTTCTTCTTTCATTTCCTGGTTTACCTATTCATTGTTTAGTAGCATGTTGTTTAACCTCCATGTATTTGTGATCTTTCCACATTTCTTCTTGTGGTTGACTTTAGCTTTCATAGTGTTATGGTCAGAAAAAGTGTATGATATAATTTGAACCATTTTGTTTTTGTTGAGGCCCCACTTGTGACCTAACATGTGATATATTCTAGAGAAGGTCCCACGTGTACTTGAAAATAATGTGTATTCTGCTATTTTAGTATGGAATGTTATGAACATATCTATTAACTTCATGTGGTCCAGTATGTCATTCAAAGCCATTGTTTCCTTTATGATTTTCTGTTTAGATGATCTGTCCATTGATATGAGTGGGGTGTTAAAGTCCTCTACTATTATTTTATTATTGTCAGTTTTGTTCCTTTATGTTTGTTTTACTTGTTTTATATATTATGGTGCTCTCATATTGGGTGCATATATATTTATCATTTTTAGATCTTCTTATTGGATTTTCCCCTTTATGATTATATACTGTCATTCTTTATCTTTTATTGCAGTCTTTGTTTTAAAGTCTAGTTTGTCCGATATAAGTATCGCTACTCCAGCTTTCTTTTGACATCCATTTGCTTGATAAATATTTTTCCATCCCCTCACTTTCAATCTGCAGGTGTCTTCAGGTCTATAATGCATTTCTTATAGGCACCATATAGATGGTTCTTGCTTTTTTTTTTTTTAAATCTATCTGACACACTATGTGCTTTGATTGGAGTGTTTAGTCCATTTACATTCAATGCAATTATTGATAGATATGTATTTAGTGCCATTTTATTTTATTTTATTTTATTTTATTTTATTTTATTTTATTGTTTTTGCTGTTTCTGGAGATTTTCTCTGATCACTTCTTGTCTTTGTAACTTTTAGTCTCTCCTTTCCACTCAAGGATTCCCCTTAGTATTTATTGCAGGGCCGGTTTAGTGGTCCCAAACTCCTTTAGTTTTTCTTTGTCTGGGCAACTCTTTATCTCTCCTTGTATTCCGAATGACAGCCTTGCTGGTTAAACTATTCTTGGCTGTGGATTTTTCCCATTTGACACTTAGTAAAATTTTTTAACGTTTATTTATTATTGAGAAACAGAGAGAGACAGAGCATGAGCATGGAAGGGGTAGAGAGAAGGGGAGACAGAATCTGAAGTAGGCTCCAGGCTCTGAGCTGTCAGCGCAGAGCCCAACATGGGGTTCAAACTCAGAAACTGCGAGATCATGACCTGAGCCAAAGTTGGACGCTCAACCGCCTGAACCACCCAGGCACCCTGACCCATTTAGCACTTTGATTGTATCATGCCAGTCCCTTCTGGCTTGCCAAGTTTCTGTTGAGAAATCTCCAGCTAGCAGTATGGGTCTTTCCTTGTACCTTAAGGACTTCATTTTTCTTGGTGCTTTTAAGATTTTTTTTTTCTTTGTCACTATGTTTTGCAAATGTAACTGCAATATGTCTTGGTGTTGGCCTGCTTTTGTTGATTTGGGTGGGAGTTCCCTGTGCCCCCTGGATCTGGATTTCTGTGTTCTTACCCAGATTAGGGAAGTTTTCAGCTATTATTTCTTCAAAAAAAATTTTTTTTCTGCCCCATTTTCTCTCTCTTCTTCTGGGACTCCTATATTACAAATGTCATTATGTTTGATGGTTTCACTGAGTTCCCTATGTCTGTTCTTGGGCTGCGTATTTCTTCTTTCTCTCTTTTGTTCTGCTTTATTATTTGTCATTATTTTCACTTGTAGGTCACTAATTCATTCCTCTACTTCTTCCTGACTGCTGTTCATTGCATCAAACCTCTTTCCAATCTCATTTATTTCATTTTCATCTCTGGTTAATTTTTGTTAACTCTCTTATCTCTGTGATAAGGTTCTCCCTGATGTGTTCTATTCTTTCCTCAAGCCCCATGCATATTCTTATGATTGTTGTTTTAAATTCTCCATCAGGCATGTTATTCATATCTGTTTTGCTTGAATCTCTGGCTATGGCCTTACCTTGTTCTTCCATTTGGGATAAATTCCTCTGGTTTGGCCTTTTGTCTAAATCTATGCCTTCTCCTCTATGTTACAGAAGCCTGTTTTGCTTCCTGCTCCTGATAGTAATGGCTTTATGAAGAAGAGGTCATGTAGTGTTCAGAGTCTGATGCTTCAGTGAATGTTTCTTGTGTGTTCACTTGTATTTTGCTGTGGTATTTTGGCTGCTCTATCCTTCAGTCCTATCATATGCAGCAACTTTCCTTGCCTGCTGTGGGAAGTGTTTGGTCCTTTGCCTTAATAGAGTGAGTTTTAACTAAGCGTGCTCCAGTCTGCTTGTGAAATAAGACATGATCCTACTTCCACAAGAACTGAGGCCCTGCGGAACTCTCCGGCTGAGAGAAGTGTTGTGGGCATGGGTTTGTGCCAGTCTTATGGGGGAAGCACCCATCATACAGGAGTGAGGCAAGCTTGAGAAAGGCAATCCTCTTGAGTGCAGGGGTGTGTGGCTTGGTGTAAGAAAGGCAGGTATTCATTGTGGGTTCTGTGCTGTTTCCCACAGGTGGCTGTGTTTATGCTGAGGGGTGAGGGGGAGAATGGTGCCATACAACTACTGTTTTCATGGAAGAGAATTGTCCCTGTTAAGTGTGCCTCTCAGGGAGGAAATCATAGAAAAGTGAATAATGCCCCTTTTCTGTGCCTGAGGCATTCTTCAGATTGCTGTTCCCATGCCTTCTGCACTGGGTTGTTTGCCTTCCTTCTCTCCAGAAGTAGGGCAGCACCGTCAAGGCTCTATCCCAGCCAAGCTGACTGGCCTTTAAAACTCTAGTCTTTAAGCCCTGCTGGTTGCAACAACTCACGAAATTCAGTCTCTCATTTTCCCAGCCAATGGCTTTGGGGAAGTGTTCTTGTGCATTCTCCTCTGTGTTCCTCTTTCCCTCCCCTTTCTCTGTGACCATAGTTCCCTCTCCTCTGCAATGCCTGTGATCCATTGCTCCTCCAATCCACATTTCCACACTTCCTACCTTCTTTGATGTGGCTTCTTCTCTTCCTGTTGTGGAGTTTGTTATGTCAGTCTTCAGGTTGATTTGTCAAGTAATTAGGATGATTTGATAGTTATCTAGTTGTGTTCCTGGGACGAGATGAGCCTCGGGTCCTCATAACGTGATGACATCTTCCCTCCCATGCTTCCAGCTTTGTTAAGGAATAATTGCCAAATAAAATTGCATATGTTTAAATTATATAACATAATTTGACATATATATGTACATCGTAAAATGATTACCAAAATCAAGTTATTTAATGCATCCATCATCTCACATTGTTAACATTTTTTTTTTTTTTTTTTGCTGCTGTTGTTGTTATGGTGAAAACACGATTTATTCCCAGCAAATTTCGAGTACACAAAACTGTATTATTAACTATGGTCACCATGCTGTACATTAGGTACTGAGAATTTATTAATCTTATAATTGACATTTTCTACCCTTTGGCCTTCATCTCATGTTTCCTCCACCCCTTAGCCCTGGTAGCCATTATTCTATTCTCAGTTTCTATGAGTTTTTTGTCTGTTTGTTTGCATGTATGTTTGCTTGTTTGTTTTTGTTTTTTAATATTCCATATCCGAATGATACCATTTAGTACTTGTTGTTCTCTGTCTGGCTTACTTCACTTAGCAAAATGTCCTTAATGCCCATACATGTTATCACAAATGGCAAGATATCTTTCTTTCCCATGGTTGAATAATGGTCCACTGTATACATATCATCTTTATCCAATCTTCTGTTGATAGACATGCAAGTTGTTTACATATCCTGGCTATTGTGTTATATGCTGCAATGAACTTGCTGATTTCATTTCCTATAGATATATACCTGGAAGTTGGATTGCTGGATGATATGATAGTTCTATTTTTAACTTTTTGTAGAACTTCCATACTGTTTTCCATAGTGGCTATACCAATTTACATTACTACCAATAGTATATAGGAGTTCTTTTTTCACCACATGTTCACCAGCATTTTTCTCTTGTCTTTTTGATAGTGGACATCCTAAGAGATATGAGGTGATGTCCCATTTTAGTTTTGATTTGCATTCCCCTAGTGATTGAGGATATTGATCTACAGTGAATATTCACATAGAAGTCTTTGAGTCTCCCAATCTAGAAAATCTATTTACTATGCTCCTCAGTGATTTTTCATCAGCGTTTTGCATTTTGAAACATCAGCTCTTATACAGATTTTGATACATTTATACCAATGTCTGCCTATCTTTTCTTTTCATGAGCAATTGTAAATGGTACACATATGTATATATATTGTTCATTGCTATGATATGGAAATAAGATTGAATTTTTGTGTGGTAGCTTTGTATATTGAAACCTCACTAACTTAATTATTAGTTCTAGCAGTATTTCTGTGAATTACCTGAGTTTTTTTTTTTTAAATTTAGACAATCATGTTATCCATAAATAAATATTTACATCTACTTTTCTTATCTGTATGCATATTTTTTACTTTTAAAATTTATTACAAAAGTATAAATGACATATAATGTTGTATTAGTTTCAGGAGTACAAAATGCTGATTTGAAAATTCTATACATTACTCAATGCTCACAAAGGTAAATGTAGTCACAATATGTCACCATACAACGTTATTACCATATTATTTATTATTCCTATGGTGTACTTTTTTGATCCCAGGATCCTGGGATCATGACCTGAGCTGAAATCAAGAGTTGGACGCTCAACTGACTGAGCCACCCAGGCATTTCTTTTTCTTTCTTTCTTTCTTTCTTTCTTTCTTTCTTTCTTTTTTTCTTTCTTTCTTATGGTGTGCTTTCAATGTATTTTATAACTGGAAATTTTTACCCCTTAATCTCCTTCACCTATTTTGTCCATCCTCCCAACCACCTCTCCTCTGCACCCACCAGTTTCTTCTCTGTATTTAGCAGTCTCTTTCTTTGGTTTTTATATTCCACAATTAAGTGAAATCGTATGGTATTTACCTTTTTCTGCTGAACTTATTTCACCTAGTGTAATATCCTCAAGATCCACCCATGTTGTTGCAAATGGCAAAAGTGTATTTATTTTTATTGCCACGTAACATTCCAGGGTGTGTGTGTGTGTGTGTGTGTGTGTGTGTGTGTGACATCTTTATCCATTCATCTATCTGGACATTTAGGTTGCTTTCATATCTTGGCTATTGGAGATAATGCTGTAATAACCACAGGGGTGCCCTTTTCTTTTCAAGTTACTGTTTTCATATTTTGGGAGGAAATACCCAAAAGTGGAATTACCGGACCATTAATTTTTGGAGGAATATCCATACATTTTCCACAGTGGTCGCACAAATTTACATTCCCACCAACAGTGTACAATGATTCCCTTTCTTCCACATCCTCAACCAACACTTGATATTTCTTGCACTTTTCATTTTAGCCATTCTGACAGGTGCAAAGTGAAACCTTATTGTGGCTTTAATTTGTATTTTCCTGATAATTAGTGATATTGAGCATCTTTTCATGTGTCTTTGGCCATTTGAATGCCATTATTGGAAAAATACCTATTCAGGGGCTCTGCCCATTTTATGTTTGGATCGTTGTTTTTTTGTGTGTATCCTGAGTTGTAGAAGTTCTTCATATGCTTTCGATACAAACCCTCTATCAAGCATATCATTTGCAAACATCTCCCATTTACTGGGTTGCCCTTTTGTTTTCTTGATGATTTCCTTTGCTGTACATAAGGATTTTTTTAATTATTTTGATGTGGATATTATATATCTTTAAATAGATAGATAGATAGATATGGATATGGGTATAGATATAATGGATAGATATAGATACAGATACAGATATAGATATAGATAAAGAGATAGATGTAGATGTAGATGTAGATATAGGTATAGATAGAGATAGAGATAGATATAAATATAGACATAGATATATTGTTCTTGCCTTTTTGCCCCTGCCTGAGGATATATGTGTATTTTATATTTATATATTTATTATTTATATTTATATATACAACCTATATATAAGAATATACAATGGGGTCCCAATAGTTCATTTTTGCTTTTGTTTCCCTTGCCTCTGGAGACATCAAGATAAAAAGCCTCTGCATGGTGAAGGAAACAATCAGCAAAACTAAAAGGCAGCCGATGGAATGGGAGAAGATATTTGCATATGACATATCAAATAAAGGGTTAGTATCCAAAATCTATAAAGAACTTATCAAACTCAACACCCCCAAAAACAAATAATCCAGTGAAGAAATGGGCAAAAGACATGAATAGACACTTTTCCAAAGAAGACATCCAGATGGCTAACAGACACATGAAAAAATGCTCCACATCACTGATCATCAGGGAAATACAAATCAAAACCACAATGAGATACCACCTCACACCAGTCACAATGGCTAAAATCAACAACTCAGGCAACAAAAGATGTTGGCAAGGATGTAGAAAAAGAAGAACACTTTTGCAATGCTGGTGGGAATGCAAACTGGTACAGCCACTGTGGGAAGCAGTATGGGGGTTCCTCAAAAAATTAAAAACAGAACTACCTTCCAATCCAGCAATTGCACTACTAGGTATTTATCCAAAGGATACAGGTGTGCTGTTTCAAAGGGGCACATGCACCCCAATGTTTATAGAAGTGCTATTGACAATAACCAAAGTATGGAAAGAACCCAATTGTCCATCAACAGATGAACTGATAAAGAAGATGTGGCATATATACAATGGAGTATTACTTGGCAATCAAAAAGAATGAAATCTTGCCATTTGCAACAACGTGGATGGAACTGAGTATATTATGTTAAGTGAAATTAGTCAGAGAAAGACAAATATCATATGACTTCACTCATATGTGGAATTTAAGATAAAAAACAGATTAACATATGGTAAGGGTAGCAAAAATTACACAAAAACAGGGAGGGGGCAAAACATAAGAGACTCTTAAATATAGAGAACAAACTGAGGGTCGTTGGAGGGGTTGTGGGTGGGGGGATGGGATAAATGGGCAAGGGGTGTAAGGAGGACATTTGTTAGGGTAAGCACTGGTGTTATATGTAGGGGATGAATCACTGGATTCTACTGAAATCATTGTTGCACTTATGCTAACTAACTTAGATTTAAATACATAAATACATAAATGCATAAATAAATGCATAAATAAATAAGTAAATAAGAAATAAATGCCAAAAAATAATATACAATGGGATTATATATTATATTATAAATTACATATAAAATATAGTCTTCCTCATTTGTCATAGATTACCTGAGAATATAGGCATGGGTTTATTTCTGAGCTCTCTGCCCCATTCCACTGATCCATATGTCTATTTTTCTGCCAGTACCATACTGTTTTGATGACTACAGTTTTACAGTATATCTCGAAATCTGGGATTGTGATAGCTCCATCTTGGATTCTCAAGATTGCTTTGGTTTTAAGATCTTTTGTGGTTGCATATAAATTTTAGTATTATTTGGTACCATTATTAGTATTTTTTTCTTCTAGTTCTGTAAAAAATACTATTGATCTTTTGATAGGGATTTCACTGAATCTGAAGATTGCTTGTGTAGTATGAATATTTTAACAATATTAATTCTTCCAATCTTCGCATGTAGAATATTTTTCTATTCGTTTGTGCCATCTTCAGTTTCTTAAATCAATGTCAGAGTTTTCAGTGTTTAGATCTCTCACCTCCTTAGTTAAATTTATCATTAGATATTTTATTCTTTTTTGTGCAATTTCAAATTTTGCTTTCTGCTACTTTGTTATTACTGTTAGAAATGCAACATATTCTTGTATATACATTTTCTACCCAGAAGCTTTAATGAATACATTTATCCATTCCAGTAGTTTAGGGTTTCCTGTATATGGTACCATATCATCTGCAAATAGTGACAGTTTTACTTCTTCCTTACCAATTTGAATGTCTCATTTAATTTTCTTGTCTAATTGCTGTTGCTAAGACTTCCTTTACTATGTTGAATAAAAGTGCTGAGAATGGACACACTTGTCTTATTCTTGATCCTAGAGGAAAAGCTCTCAGTTTTTACTAGTGAGTATCATGTTAGCTGTGGGTTCTTGTATATTGGCTTTTATCATATTCAAGTACGTTTGCTCTAAACCCACTTTGTTAAGAGTTTTTATCATGAACGGATGTTGTATTTTGTCAAATGCTTTTTCTGCATCTATTGAGATGATTTTATGGTATTTGTTCTTCCTCTTGTTAATATGATGTATGGCGTTGATTGATTTATGAATATTGAGCCACCTTTGCAACCCTGGAATAAGTCTCTATTGAATAACTTTATCCATGATGAATAACTTTCTAATGTATTCATCAATTCAGTTTGCTGATATTTTGTTGAGGACATTTGCATCTATGTTCCTTGGGGATATTCGCCTGTAGTTTTCTTTTTTATGTCTTTATCTGGTTTTGGTATCAAGATAATGCTATCCTTGTAGAATTAATATCAAAGTTTTTCTTCCTCTTATGTTTTTTGGAATAGTTAGAGAAGAAAGGTATTAATTTTAAATGTTTGGTAGGATTCAAGTGTGGATTCATCTCATCATGGACTTTTGTGCATTAGGAGTTTTTTTTGTTTTTTTTTTTTTTTTTTTTTTTTTAATTTTTTTTCAACGTTTATTTATTTTTGAGACAGAGAGAGACAGAGCATGAACGGGGGAGGGGCAGAGAGAGAGGGAGACACAGAATCGGAAACAGGCTCCAGGCTCTGAGCCATCAGCCCAGAGCCCGACGCGGGGCTCGAACTCACGGACCGCGAGATCGTGACCTGGCTGAAGTCGGACGCTTAACCGACTGCGCCACCCTGGCGCCCCTAGGAGTTTTTTTATTACTGGCCAACTTTGTTACTGGCTATTGATCCGTTCGTTTTTTGTTTGTTTGTGTGTTTGTTTGCTTGTTTTTAATTTCTTCCTGATTCTGTTTTTAAAGACTGTATATGTCTATTAATTTATCCATTTCTTCTATCTTGTTCAATTAGTTGGTGTATACTACTTTATAATATTCTCTTATAATTCTTTGTATTTCTGTGGTGTTAGTTATTTCTCCTCCCTTAGTTCTGATTTTATTTATTTGAGGCCTGTCTCCATTTTCATGATGAGTCTGGCTAAAGTTTATCAATTTTATCTTTTTATAAAACAGCTCTCGATTTCATTGATCTCTTCAGTTTTTATTTCTACTCTAATCTTTATTATTTCCTTCCAATTAGTAACATTAGCCTTTGTTTATTCTTTTTCTTGTTCCATTAGGTGTAAGGTTAGGTTTTTTGTTTTGTTTTGTTTTGTTTGCTTGTTGGTTTGTTTGCTTTGTACTTGAGGTAGACCTGAATCACCATAAACTTCTTTCCTGGAACTGGTTTTGCTGTGTCATACAGATTTTAGACCATTGTGTTTTTGTTTTCATTTGTCTTCACGTATTTTTTTTTTTATTTCCTCTTTGACTTCTTCGTTGACTCACTGGCTTTCAGTTCCATGTTGTTTACCCTCCATATATTTCTGGTATTTCCAGTATTTTTTCTTATAGCTTATTTCTAGTTTTATAACACTGTAGTCAGAAAAGATGCTTGATATGAATTAAATCTTAAATTTATTGAGACTTGTTATTGGCCTAACATGTGATTTATCCTGTAAATGCTTCATGTACACTTGAAAATAACGTGCATTCTGCTGTTTCGGTTAGAATGTTCTATATATACCTGTTAGGTTCATCTGGTCTAATCTATCATTTAAATCCACTGTTTCCTTTTTGATTTTCTGATTAGATAATCTATCCATCCGTGTAAGTGGGTGTTAAAGCATCCTACTATTATGTATTAATGCAAATTTCTTCCTTTATGTCTGTTCATACATGCTTTATGCATTTAGGTGCTCCTATATTGGGTGGACAGATATTTATAATTGTCATATGCTCTTGTTAGATTGATCTTTTTAACACCATGCAATTCCCTTCTTTGACTCTTGCTACAGCGGTTTATCATACTACTTTGTCTGATATTAAGTTGACTTTATTTTTTCACTTCCATTTGTATGAAATATCTTTTCCCATCCTTTCACATTCAGCCTGTATGTCTTTTGGCCTGAAGTACTCTCTCGTTGGTAGCATATAGGTGGGTCCTGTTTTATTTTTAAATCCATTTATTCACCCTATGTCTTTTTATTGGAGCATTTAATCCATTTACATTTAAAATAATTAGGGGCGCCTGGGTGGCGCAGTCGGTTAAGCGTCCGACTTCAGCCAGGTCACGATCTCGCGGTCCGGGAGTTCGAGCCCCGCGTCAGGCTCTGGGCTGATGGCTCAGAGCCTGGAGCCTGTTTCCGATTCTGTGTCTCCCTCTCTCTCTGCCCCTCCCCCGTTCATGCTCTGTCTCTCTCTGTCCCAAAAATAAATAAACGTTGAAAAAAAAATTTTTTTTTAAATAAAAAAAATGTATTATAGGTGTTTGATTTGTGGTTACCATCAGGTTCATTTCTAACGTTCCATGAGTATAGCAATCTATGTAGATATTTTCTTTAGTTTAAACACATTCTAAAAGCACCAAATTTTACTCTCACCTACAAACTGTATGTATATACGATGTCATATTTCATGTCTTTTTATTTGGTGTCTCTTTTGACTAATTATTTTCAAATAATTTTTTTTACTAGTTTGTATTTTACCTTCATATTAGTTTACAAATGATTAAACTGCTCTCTTTACTATATGTTTGCTTTTATCTGTGAAGGCTTTTCCCATCATAATGTTCTTTCTTCAAGTTACAGCCTATTTTGAAACTTAAAGAGTTACCTCTTTTTAAAAAAATGTTTTTTTTTTTTTATTATTCCCACATCATTTATTCCTAGCTTTCTCAGGTAACCCATGAACAGAAGTTATATTTCAATGGGATGTGTTATTTTTTAAGATTTTATTCAAATTCCAGTTAGCTAGCATACAGTGTAACATTATTTGCAGGTGTACAATACAGTGATTCAACACTTCTGCAGAACACCTGGCGCTTATCACAAGTACACTACATAATTCCCATCACCTATCTAACCCATTTCCCCACCCTCCTCCCCTCTGGTAACCATCAATTTGTTCTCTAGAGTAAAGAGTCTTATTCTTGGTTTGCCTCTCTCTCTCTCTCTCTCTCTCTCTCTTTTCCTTTTGCTTGTTTGATTTGTTTCTTAAATTCCACACATGAGTGAAATCATGGTATTTGTCTTTCTTTGGCTGACTTATTTCACATGGCATAATACTCTCTAGCTCCATCCATGTCATTGAAAATGGCAAGATCTCATTCTTTTCATTTTTTTGGATAAAAAATGAATACTTTTGTTGCTACAAATGCAAGAGTTACGGGGATTACACAAAAATAATATTAAAATGTAAAATGTAACAATATGCATAATATCAATTAATATATAATTCCTACTCTTTTTTATTTTTTTAATTTTATTTTTATTTTTTAAAATGTACATCCAAATTAGTTACCATATAGTGCAACAATGATTTCAGGAGTAGACTCCTTAGTGCCCCTTACCCATTTAGCCCATCCCGCCTCCCACAACCCCTCCAGTAACCCTCAGTTTGTTCTCCATATTTATGAGTCTCTTATGTATTGTCCCTCTCCTTGTTTTTATATTATTTTTGTTTCCCTTCCATTATGTTCATCTGTTTTGTCGCTTAAAGTCCTCATATGAGTAAAGTCATATGATTTTGATCTTTCTCTGACTGACTAATTTCACTTAGCATAATACCCTCCAGTTCCACCCATGTAGTTGCAAATGGCAAGATTTCATTCTTTTTGATTGCCGAGTAATACTCCATTACATATATATACCACATCTTCTTTATCCATTCATCCATCGATGCACATTTGGGCTCTTTCCATACTTTGGCTATTGTTGACAGTGCTGCTAGAAACATGGGGGTGCATGTGTCCCTTCGAAACAGCACACCTGTATCCCGTGGATAAATGCCTAGTAGTGCAATTGCTGAGTCACAGGGTAGTTCTATTTTTAGTTTTTTGAGGAACATCCGTACTGTTGTCCAGAGTGGCTGCATCAGCTTGCATTCCCACCAACAATGCAAAAGAGATCCTCTTTCTCCCCATCCTCACCAACATCTGTTGTTGCCTGAGTTGTTACTGTTAGCCACTCTGACAGGTGAAAGGTGATATCTCATTGTGGTTTTGATTTGTATTTCCCTGATGATGAGTGGTGGTGAGCATTGTTTCATGTGTCAGTTGGCCATCTGGATGTCTTCTTTGGAGAAGTGTCTTTTGCCCATTTCTTCACTGGATTCTTTGTTTTTTGGGTGTTGAGTTTGATAAGTTCTTTATAGATTTTGGATACTAACCCTTTATCTGATATGTCATTTGCAAATACCTTCTCCCATTCTGTCGGTTGGCTTTTAGTTTTGCTGATTGTTTTCTTTGCTGTGCAGAAGCTTTTTATTTTAATGAGGTTCCAGTAGTTCAGTTTTGCTTTTGTTTCCCTTGCCTCCGGAGACGTGTTGGGTAAGAAGTTGCTGCGGCCAAGACCTAGGAGGTTTCTGCCGGCTTTCCCGTCGAGGATTTTGATGGCTTCCTGTCTTGCATTGAGGTCTTTCAGCCATTTTGAGTTTATTTTTGTGTATGGTGTAAGAAAGTGGTCCAGGCTCATTCTTCTGCATGTCGCTGTCCAGTTTTCCCAGCACCACTTGGCTAAAGAGACTGTCTTTATTCCATTTGATATTCTTTCCTGTTTTGTCAAAGATTAGTTGGCCATAGGTTTGTGGGACCATTTCTGGGTTTTCTATTCTGTTCCATGTATCTGAGTGTCTGTTCTTGTGCCAGTACCATACTGTCTTGATGGTTACAGCTTTGTAGTGTAGCTTGAAGTCCGGGATTGTGATGTCTCCTGCTTTGGTTTTCTTTCTCAAGATCGCTTTGGCTATTCGGGGTGTTTTCATGTTCCATACAAACTTTAGGATTATATGTTCTGGCTCTGTGAAGAATGCTGGTGTCACTTTGATAGGGATTGCATTGAATATGTAGGTTGCGTTGGGTAGTGTCGACATTTTAACAATGTTTGCTCTTCTTATCCAGGAGCATGGAAACTTTTTTCCATTTCTGTGTCTTCTTCAATTTCATTCATAAGCTTTCTATAGTTTCCAGCGTATAGATTTTTCACCTCTTTGGTTAGATTTATTCCTAGGTATTTTATGTTTTTTTTTTTTTTTGTTTGTTTGTTTTTTTTTTTTTTTTTTGTGCAACTGTAAATGGGATCAATTCCTTGATTTCTCTTTCTGTCACTTCATTGTTGGTGTATACGAACGCAACCGATTTCTGTGCAGTGATTTTATATCCTGCAACTTTGCTCAATTCATGGATCAATTCTAGCAGTTTTTTGGTGGAATATTTTGGGTTTTACATATAGAGTATCATGTCATCTGCGAAGAG
Organism: Leopardus geoffroyi; assembly: GCF_018350155.1. Lineage (NCBI taxonomy): Eukaryota > Metazoa > Chordata > Mammalia > Carnivora > Felidae > Leopardus > Leopardus geoffroyi. The sequence continues at coordinate 21,755 of NW_025543575.1, read as the reverse complement.
TTTGGCCTCCTCCTGGCCGATTTGGATGCCTTTATTTCTTTGTGTTGTCTGATTGCAGAGGCTAAGATTTCCAATACTATGTTGAATAACAGTGGTGAGAGTGGACATCCCTGTCTTGTTCGTGACCTTAGGGGGAAAGCTGTCAGTTTTTTCCCCATTGAGGGTGATATTAGCATTGGGTCGTTCATATATGGCTTTTATGATCTCGAGGTATGCTCCTTCTATCCCTACGTTCTTGAGGGTTTTTATCAAGAAAGCATGCTGTATTTTGTCAAATGCTTTCTCTGCATCTATTGAGAGGATCATATGGTTCTTCTCCTTCCTTTGTTCATGTGATGAATCACGTTAATTGTTTTGTGGATGTTGAACCAGCCCTGCATCCCAGGTATAAATCCCAGTTGGTCGTGGTGAATATAGTTTTTTAATGTATTGTTGGAGCTGGTTGGCTAATATCTTGTTGAGGATTTTTGCATCCATGGTCATCAGGGAAATTGGTCTATAGTTCTTTTTAGTGGGGTCTCTGGTTTTGGAATCAAGGTAATGCTGGATTCATAGAAATAGTTTGGAAGTTTTCCTTCAGTTTCTATTTTTTGGAACAGTTTCAAGAGGATAGGTGTTAACTCTTCCTTAAATGTTTGGTAGAATTCCCCGGGAAAGCCATCTGGCCCTGGACTCTTGTTTTTTTGTTTTTGTGTGTGTGTGTGTGTGTGTGTGTGTGTGTTTTGGCAGATTTTTGATTACTAATTTGATTTCCTTACTGGTTATCCATCTGTTCAAATTTTGTATTTCTTACTGTTTCAGTTTTTAGTGTATATGTTTCTAGGAATTTGTCCATTTCTTCCAGATTACCCATTTTATTGGCATATAATTGCTCATAATATTCTCTTATTATTGTTTTTATTTCTGTTTTGTTGGTTGTGATCTCTTCTCTTTCATTCTTGATTTTATTTATTTGGGTCCTTTCCTTTTTTCTTCTTGCTCAAAGTGGCTACTGGTTTATCAATTTTGTTAAGTCTTTCAAGGAATCAGATTCTGATTTCATTGATCTGTCTTACCAGTTTTTTTTTTGGCTTCAATAGCATTAATTTCTGCCCTAATCTTTATTATTTCCTGTCTTCTGCTGGTTTTGGGGTTTATTTGCTATTCTTTTTCCAGCTGCTTAAGGTGTAAGGTTAGGTCGTGTATCTGAGATCTTCCTTCTTTAGGAAAGCTTGGATTGCTATATACTTTCCTCTTATGACTGCCTTTGCTGTCTCTCAGAGGTTTTGGGTTGTGGTGTTATCATTTTCATTGGCTCCCATGTACTTTTTAATTTCCTCTTTAACTGCTTGGTTAGCCCATTCATTCTTTAGTAGGATGTTCTTTAGTCTCCACTATTTGTTGCCTTTCCAATTTTTTTCTTGTGGTTGATTTCGAGTTTCATAGCGTTGTGACCTGAAAATATGCACGATATGATCTCAATCTCTTTGTACTTAGCGCTGATTTGTGTCCCAGTATATGGTCTATTCTGGAGAACATTCCATGTGCACTGAAGAAGAATGTATCTTCTTCTGCTTTAGGATGAAACGTTCTGAATAGATCTGTGAAGTCCATCTGGTCCAGTGTGTCATTCAAAGCCATTGTTTCCTTGTTCATTTTTTGATTGATGATCTGCCCATTGCTGTCAGTGGGGTGTTGAAGTCTCCTACTATTATAGTATTACTATTGATGAGTTTCTTTATGTTTGTGATTAATTGATTTATATATTTGGGTTCTCCCACATTTGGCGCATAAATGTTTACAATTGTTAGGTCTTCTTGGTGGATTGATTATGATATAATGCCCTTGATTATGATATAATGCCCTTCATCTCTTGATACAGTCTTTATTTTAAAGTCTAGATTGTCTGATGTAAGTATGGCTACTCCAGCTTTCTTTTGTTGACCATTAGCATGATAGATGGTTCTCCATCCCCTTATTTTCAATCTGAAAGTGTTTTTAGGCCTAAAGTGGGTCTCTTGTAAACAGCATATAGATGGATCTTTTTTTCTTATCCATTCTGTTACCCTATGTCTTTTGATTGGAGCATTGAGTCAGTTGACGTTTAGAGTGAGTACTGAAAGACATGAATTTATTGCCATTATGATGCTTGTAAAGTTGGAGTTTCTGGTGGTGTTCTTTGGTCCTTTCTAATCTTTGTTGCTTTGGAGATATATATATATATATATATATATATATATATATATATATTCATCATTTCTCCTCTCAGAGAGTCCCCCTTAAAATTTCTCGCAGGGATGGTTTAGTGGTCACAAACTCCTTTAATTTTTGTTTGTCTGGGAAACTTTTTTATCTCTCCTTCTATTTTGAATGACAGCCTTGCTGGATAAAGAATTCTTGGTTGCATATTTCTCTGATTCAGCATGCTGAATATATCCTGCCCCTTATTTCTGGCCTGGCAAGGTTCTGTGGATAGGTCTGCTGCAAACCTGATCTGTCTTCCTTTGTATGTTCGGGACTTTTTTTCCCTTATGGCCGTCATGATTCTCTCCTTGCTTGAGTATGTTGTGAATTTGCCTATAATATGCCTTGTTGATGAAAGTTTTCCACCATGATTTGCTCACATAACCCTTCTACACCTATTTCTCTCTCTTCTGCGACCCCTATGATTCTGATGTTGTTCCTTTTTAATGAGTCACTGATTTCTCTAATTCTTAAATCGTGCTCTTTTGCTTTAATCTCCCTCTTTTTTTCTGCTTCATTTTTCTCTATGAGTTTGTCCTCTATATCGCTGATTCTTTGTTCTGCTTCATCCATCCTTGCCGTTGCCGCATCCATCCGTGATTGCAGCTCAGTTATAGCATTTTTAATTTCATTCTGGCTATTTTTTACTCTTTTATCTCTGCAGAAAGGGATTCTAATCTATTTTTGACTCCAGCCAGTATTCTTATTATCGTGATTCTAAATTCTGGTTCAGACATCTTGCTTGTATCTGTGTTGGTTAAATCCCCGGCTGTCATTTCTTTGTGCTTTCTTTTGGGGGAATTCCTTCATTTTGTCATTTCTGAAAGGAGAAAAGGAATTAATGAGGTAGAAAATTGGAAATTAAAAAAATAAAATTAAAAAATATTAAATGTAACACACACACACACACACACACACAAATCGAATAGATAATGCTAGATCCTAGGTGAGTTTTGGTCTTGGTGTTGAAAGTGGTTTGACATATTAGAGAAAGAAAAGAGGCGGGGGGAGAAAAAAAAGGAAATCATTTGAGAATTTGGAAAAATGAATACACTGAAGTAGACTAAAGTAAGATGATGGGGGTAAAATAGAATTTGAAAAAATATACACAAAAGTAAAGAATATAGTAGGAAAAAATTAAAGAAAATATTTTTAATAAAAATTAAAAATAAATATGAATTTTTTCTTTTTCTGTATTCAAGAAAAAAGAAAATAAATGATAAAGAGAAGAAAGATTAAAAAAGAAAAAAGGAAATTGTTTGAAAATTTGAAAGAGTGAAAACACTGTAGTAGACTAAAATATAATGATGGAAGTAAAATAGAATTTGAAAAAAATTACATAAACGCAAAAAATATAGTAAAATGTTAAAAAAAATTTTTAATAGAAATTGAATGTAAAATGCAGTTTTTCTCTTTCTGCATTCTAGAGAAAGAAAAGAAATGAAAAAGAGAAAAAAGAAAAGGAAAGAAAAAAAGGAAATTGTTTGAAAATTTGAAAAGGTGAATACAGTGAAGTAGATAAAATAAAATGATGGAAGTAAAATAGAATTTGAAAAAAATTACACAAAAGTAAAAAATATAGTAATAAAAACTAAAGAAAAATATTTTTCATAAAAATTGAAAATAAAAATGAATTTTCTCTCTCTGTATTCAAGAAAATGTAAAGAAGTGTAAAAGAGAAAAAGAAAAAAAATTGAATAGATGAACCTACTAACAGATTGAAGTAGGACTGAAATTACTTCATTTTCGCCTAGTAGTCAGTCTATGTAGCCCTTTACGTCCATAAACTAAGCGAGTGGTGAGACTTGTGTTCTTGAAGAGCGAAGTTAGCCCCGTTGGGCGGGGCTAAGTGTAACAGCTCCGCTCTCCACTAGATGGCGCTGCTATCCTATTGGGGTGGATTGTTGCGGTGCTGGTAGGTGCGTATGCGCATGCGTGGGAGTGGTGAAAATGGCACCACCCAGCTACCCAGTCTGTTCTCCTGGATCAGCAATCACGCACCCATCCTCTGTCTTCAGCTTTCGTCCACTCCCCGCCTTTTCACTCTCCGTGACCAGGCCCCAGGCAGTGCCTCTCTCCAGATTTTTGTCTAAGATGCGACTGTTTTCCCCAGCCCCTTACTTCTGAAGGGCTGCGGCTTTGACCCGTTCCTCCCCTCTGCGGGAGGGTCTCACCAAGCAATGGCTGAATGTCTGCCTCCCCCAGAAACGCTTGCTGGACCCTGCTGCTGCCGGTGCCCTGAGACTGCGGCCAGGTGCCAGCCCACTCCAGAAAAAGTTCGTGAGATAGCGTAGCAGCAGCGTTTCAGGGATTATGGAAAATCACAACACACATCTGGCACCAGGCTTCACCCTTAACGAACTTGCCCCAGCACCAGTGAATGTGGCCGCCTTCCGGGGTCTGCTGGGAACAGGTGGCTTCAACAGTCTCTACCAAATGTCCTTCCAGGAGTGGATTCGCTTTTCCCCATGTGGCCCGAGAACCTCCCAGACCCCACTCTGTTCCTGGGGATTCACCCTTCCCACCAGAGCACCGCCAGGTATCGAGCTGCGGAGTTGCAGCCTTCGCGCTCCCCTTGTTTACAGTCTTAATGAAATTTAAACCCTCTCCTTTCTCCTTTCTTTCTCCCTTTTTACTTTAGTCCCTGTAGCTGTTTCCAGTTTTCCACTTTCTCTCCAGCTGCTTTTGGGGGGGGTGCTTTTCCCTTATTCTCCCCCCCCCCCAGTTATGTCTTCTCTCTGCCTGCCAAAGCAGCTCCCTACCCTCTGCAGCTTCTCACTCCCCAAATTCACCTCTGTGCACTGCGTACCTACTGAATTCTGTGGTTCAGGTTGTGCAGATTGTTGTGTTAATCCTCCAATCAGTTTTCTAGGTGTGTAGGATGGTTTACTGTTGGTCTGGCTGTATTTCATGGATGCGAGACACACAAAAAACTTCCATGCTGTTCTGCCATCTTGGCTCCTCTCTTCAAGATCTCATTCTTTTTTATATCTGAGTAATATTCCATTAAATATCTGAGTAATATTCCATTAGTCAGCTGAGCATTATTCATATATATGAATACACACACACACACACACACACACACATAACCTTTTGGCTTGAAATACTCTCTTGGTGGTAGCAAGATTTATATATATATATATATATATATATATATAATATATACATTTATAAATATATAATATATACATATACATATACATATACATAAATATATTCATATGTATATATATACATATATATACATACATATATATATATTCCATTTATCCATTTATCAGTTGATGGAAATTTTGGGCTCATTCTGTAATTTGGCTATTGTAGATAATGCTGCTATAAACATTGGGGTGCATGTATCCCTCAGAATTAGTATTTTTGTATGTTTTGGGTAAATACCTTGTAATATGATTACTGGATTGTAGGGTAGTTCTATGTTTTAACTTTTTGAAGAGCCTCCAAAAGGGTCCCTACAAGAGGGTTCCCCTTCATCCAAACCCTCATAAACACCTGTTGTTTCTTCCGTTGTTGATTTTAGCTATTTGGCAGGTGAAAGACGATTTCTCCTTGTACTTTCAATTTGCACTTCCCTGATGATCAGTGTTGTTGAGCATCTGTTCACGTGTCTGTTGGCAATCTTTATGTATTCTTTGGAGAAATGTCTGTTCATATCTTCTGTCCTTTTTTTAATTGGGTTGTTCACTTTTTGGGTGTTGAGTTGTATAAGTTCTTTATATACTTTGGATACTAACCTTTTATCAGATATGTCCTTTTTAAATATCTCCTCACATTCTGAAGGTTGCCTTTCAGTTTTGTTGATTTTCTTCACTGTGCAGAAGGTTTTTATTTTGATGTTGTCCCAATAGTTTGTATTTGCTTTTGTTTCCCTTGCCTCAGGAAACACATCTGGTAAGAAGTTGCTATGGCCAATATCAAAGAGGTTGCTTCCTCAGTTCTCATTTTAGATTTTTATGATTTCAGGACTCACATTTAGGTTTGTATTCAATTTTGAGGGTTTTTTTGTGTGTATGGTGTAAGAAAGTGGTCCAGCTGCATTCTTTTGCATGTTGATGTCCAGTTTTCTCAGCACCATTTGTGGAAGAGACTGTCTTTTTCCCATTGGATATTCCTTCTTGCTCAGTCAAAAATTAATTAACCATATATTTGTGGGTTTATTTCTAGATTTCTTATTCTGTTCCATTGATCTATGTGTCTCTTTTTGTGCCAGTACCATACAGTTTTTATTACTACAGCTTTATAAAATAAGATGAAGTCCAGAATTGGGATGGCTCCAGCACTGCTTTTCTTGTTCAAGATTGTTTTGGCTACACGGAGTGTTTTGTGGTTCCAGACAAATTTTAGGATTGTTTATTTTAGCTCTGTGAAAAATGCTGGTGGTGTTTCCTTAGGGATTTCATTAAATGTATAGATTGCTTTGGTTAATATAGACATTTGGGCAATATTTTTTTCTTCCAATCCAGGAGGATGAAATGTATTTCCATTTTTTTTCTGTCATCTTCAATTGTTTACAGAGTACAAATGTTTTACCTGTTTGGTTAGGTTTATTCCTAGGTTTCTCATGATTTTTGGTGTAACTATAAGTAGTATTGATTCCTGGATTTCTCTTTCTGCAGCTTTGTAATTGGTGTATATAAATGCCACAGATTTCTGTACATTGATTTTGTATCCTGAGGCTTTACTGAATCTGAGTATCAATTTTAGCAAGTTTTTGGTGGAGTCTTTTGGCTTTTCTATATGGAGTATTATGTCATCTGCAAGTAGTGAAAATTTGACCTCTTCCTTGTTGATCTGGGTGCCTTTTATTTCTTTCTGTTCTCTGCTGAGGCTTGGACTTCCAGTACTATATTAAAGAACAGTGGTGAGAGTGGACATCCCTGTCTTGTTCATGGTCATAGAGGAAAAGCTCTCAGTTTTTCCCATTGAGGATGATGTTAGCTGTGGGTTTTTTATAGACGGCTATTATTATTTTGAGGTATGTTCCCTCTAAACCTACATTGTAGAGGGTTTTTAATCATGAATTGATGTTATACTTTGTCAAACGCTTTTTTCCAAATCTATCAAAATGATTGGAATTTATTCTATCTTTTTGAATGTGATGTATCACGTTGATTGATTTGAGAATATTGAACCGCCCTTTCAATCCCAGAATAAACTGTACTTGATCATGGTGAATGATTTTTTTAAAATGTACTGTTGGATTCAGTTTGCTAGTATTTTGTTAAGAATATTTGCATTTAGATTCACCAGAGATGTTAACCTGATGACGTCTTTTTCAGTGGTGTCTTAATCTGGTTTTGGTATCAGGATAATGCTGATAGAATGAATTCAGAAATGTTCTTGCCACCTCAATTTTTTGTAATAGTTTGAGAAGAATGTTTATTAACTCTTCTTTAAGTGTTTGGTAGAATCCATGTATGAAGCCATTTTCTTGGACTTTTGTTTGTTGGGATTCTTTTAATTGCTGATTCAGTTACCTTGCTAATGATTCATCTGTTCAAATTGTCTATTTCTTACTGGTTCCATTTTAGTCATTTATATGTTTCTAGGAATTGATCCATTTCTTCTGTGTTTCCGGTTTGCTGGCATATTATTTTTCATACTTTTCTCTTACAATCCTTTGCATTTCTGTGGTGTTCATTGTTATTTTTCCTTTTTCATTTATGGTTTTGTTACTTGAGTCCTCTCTCTCTCTCTCTCTCTCTCTCTCGATGAGTCTGACTAGAACTTTTTCCATTTTCTTGATCTTCTCGAAGAACCAGCTCCTGCTTTCATTGATCTGTTCTATTGGTTTTTCAGTTTTCATTTAGTTTACATCCCCTCTAGTCTTTATTATTTCTTTCCTCCTACTGCTTTTGAGTTTTGTTTGTTGTTCATTTTCTAGCTTCTTTAGGTGTAAGGTTAGGTTGTTTATTTGACTTTTTCATTCTTATTCGTGTAGGCCTGTATTGCTATAAATATCTATCTTGGAACCTTTTTGGCTACATCCCCCAAATTTTGGACCATTATGTTTTCAGTTTCATTTGCCTTCATGTATTTTCTGATTTCCTCTTTGATATTTTTGGTTTACCCATTCACTATTTAGTAGCTAATTATTTAACTTATGTGTACTGGTGTTATTTACACCTTAGCAAATTAGGGAAGAAAGGGCAACCTAAATACAAAGTAAGCAGAAGAATTTACATAATAATAATAGCAGAAATCAGTGAAATTTAAAGCAGGAAATAACTAGAGAAAATCAATGAAATCAAATCGTTCTTAAAAACATCAATAAAATTCATAAGCCTCTAACCAGGTAACTAATATCTATATCGATATATGTACGGAGAGAGAGGGAGAAGACACAAATTACTAATACCAGAAATGAAAGAGTGGCTAGCATTGCCCTTCTCATGGAAATTAAATGTATGATGGACAGGAGTTAAGATGGCAGTGTAGTGGGAGTCCCTGGGCTAGTCTTGTCCCTCAAACAAGCTATATCAACATCTAACCATTTTTTAAACAACTAGGAACTCGATATGAAGATTAACAGAATGATTTGCATAATTTGAAGGAGATAATGTGGCAGGTATGCAGTGCAGAGTGGGGACTTGGAAGAGAGAAAAACCATGGTGCCACAGAGAGGTGGGAGCCCTTTTCGCGGAGAGGAGAAAGAGAGGGGGAAGAGAGAGCAGCAGTCAGGATTGCGCAAGAAAAGCACTCCCTCAAAACCACTGACTTGGGAACTGTGAGGAGGCAAATGTTGCAAGTTTTTGTGAACAGTGGAGCTGAAATTCTGAGTTTTTGTAAGTCTGCACCATTTTCTGGAGTATAGTGGGCAGGTGGCAGTGCTCCTGGGCAGAAGGAGGGGAAGCCCAGTAGTGGACAGCTTGGTCTGAGGATCCCCTGAGTCACACTGGGAGAAACAGTTCGCCTCCTTGGAGTGCATTTGGGAGAGATGCTTCTACACTGCTTTTGTTTGTCACAAAAGGTCACTGCTTCTACAGGGACAAATGAACCATTGAGCCATTGAGGGGCGCCACTGAGCTGCCTCATTCATTAGCATAGGAACAGAGGCACCTGCTGAGGGTAGCTAACCTGGACATTGGCTCTTTTTATGCCCTTTACCATAAGCTCCAAGCTCCTGTGTGTTCATGCAACTGACCTTCTGGGATAAACCAGCACCAGCCACAGCATGCAGAAACCCTCCCCCAGAAGATCAGCATGGGTGCACACTGTGCCGAGTCCCTAAAACTTGGAGTTTTGAAACCCAGCTGGCATACCCGAGGTAAAACACAGAAGGACTGCACTGCTGGGTTGGCATACATCTCAGACACAGACAGGGTGAAGGCAGGCATCTGAGGGATGCCCAGGACAAATGCAGAGAGGTTGCTTGCTGTTCTGTGAGGGCTTCCTGAATAGCAGTGGGCATGGAATCCCCTCACTGGGGATGAGAGAGCTGGCTGAATCCATTTTTACCCATGTCCGTCAGTACAGATGCACCTCAGTGACCAGCACATTGTCTACAGTAGAAGCTTGAGCTGCTTACACCAAACCCTGAACCCTGTGCTCTGCACATGCTTTTTACCAGGGCAAGTGTGCCTGAAAGCCAGAGCAGTGGGCTCCTCCTCGAGAAGACCAAAAACAAACCCCCTGCACGCACCAAATCTACTGGCCATAGAGTGCTGCAAAGCTTCAGATCTAGGGGAAATTGTATCTAGCCTCTTTTATGAAGCAAACCAAAACACATGTAGTAAAAACTCACCAAACACTGGACAAGGTCTGAGCACTCCCTACTGCAGGCAAGGAGAAACTCTGCAAGGGACTAGGCTGAGGGAAAGAGCAGCCAAAACACAGGAGCAGAGTGCAGACAGCCCACGACAGAAAAACTTCTTGAAGCACTAGGCCCTGGTAAGTATATGACATCTTCTTAATATAGCCATTACTCTCAGGAGCGGAAACATAACAGGTTTTCCTAATACAGGAGACAGCGACGTAGACAAAATGCCAAGGTGGAGGAATTCATCCCAAAACAAAGAACAAGAAGAGGTCATGGCCAGGGACCTAATAAAAACAGACAAGCTTTATGCCAGAACGTGAATTTAAAACAACAATCATAAGGACACTAGCTGGGTTGGAAAAAAAGCATAGAAGACAACAGTGAGTCTCTTACCACAGAGACAAAAGACCTAAAAACTAGTCATGGCAATTTTTTTTTTAAATGCTATAACTGAGATGCAAAACTGACTGGATGTAATGACCACAAGGTTGGAAGGTATAGAGGAAAGAATATTTGAAGTAGAAAATACAATTATAAATAAAAATGAAGCTGAAAAGAAGAGGGAAAGAAAAATATTGGATCATGAATGCAGACCTTTGGAAATCAGTGACTCAATAAAGCATAATAACTTTCATATCATAGGAGTCCAAGAAGAAGACAGGGAAAAAGGGGAAGCAGATTTATTTGTGAAAATTTATAGCTGAGCACTTTCCTAATCTGGGGGAAGGAAACAGATATCCAAATCCAGGAGGCACAAAGAACTCCCATCAAAATCAATAAAAGCATGCCAACACCAAGACATACCATAGTAAAATTTGCAAAATACCGACATAAAGAAAGAATCCTGAAAGCAGCAGTGGACAAGAAATCCCTGACTTACAAAGGAAGACAAATAAGTTTGGCAGTACATCTCTCCAGACAAACTCGGCAAGCCAGAAGGGAGTGGCATGATACATACAACGTGCAGATTGGGAAAAATATCCAGCCAAGAATACTCTATCAAGCAAGGCTGTCATTACGAATACAAGGAGAGATAGGGAGTTTCCCAGACAAACAAAAAATAAAGTAGTTTGTGGCCACTAAACCAGCCCTGCAAGAAATATTAAAGGGGGCTCTTTGAGTGGGAAAGAAAGACCAAAAGCAACAAAGACCAGAAAGGAACAGAGAAAATCTTGAGAAACACCAACTTTACATGTAATCCAATAGCACTAAATTCATATCTATCAATAATCACTCTGAATGTAAGTGGACTAAATGCTCTAATCAAAAGACATAGGGTATCAGAATGGATTAAAAAAACAAGACCAATCTACATGCTGCCGGAAAGAAGATCATTTTAGACAAAAAGAAACACACAGATTGAAAGTGAAGGGATGGAGAACCATTTATCATGCTAATGGACTTCAAATATAGGACAGAGTAGCAATACTTATATCAGACAAGCTAAATTTTAAAGACTGTAACAAGAAATCAAGAAGGGCATTATATCATAATTAAGGGGTCTATCCAGAAAGAAGATCCAACAATTATAAATATTTATGCCTCCAACTTGAAAGTTCCAAAATATACAAATTAGTTACTAACAAACATAAAAAAAAACTTCATTGATAATAATACAATAACAGTAGGGGACTTTAACACCGACTGACAGCAATGGAGAGATCATCTAAGCAGAAAATCAACAAGGAAACAATGGCTTTGAATGACACACTGGACTGGATGCACTTAACAGACATATGCAGAACATTTCATCTGACGGCAGCACAATACACATTCTTTTTGAATGCACATAGAACATTCTCCAGAATAGATCACAAATCGGGCCTCAAGAAGTACAAATAGATTGAGGTCATACCTTGCATATTTTCAGACCACAAAGCTATGAAACTTGAAATCAACCACAAGAAAAAAAATTGGAAAGACCACAAATATATGGAGGTTAAAGAACATCCTACTAAAGAATGAATGGGTTAACCATCAAATTAAGGAATAAATAAAGAAATACATAAAAGCAAATGAAAATGAAAACACGACAGTCCAAAATCTTTGGCATGAAGCAAAAATGGTCGCAAGATGGAAGTATATAGCACTCCAGGCCTACCTCAGGAAGCGAGAAAAGTCTCAAATACAGAACCTAGCCTTATGCCTAAATGAGCTCGAAAAGGAACAGAACATAAACCTGAAGCCAGCAGAAGGGAAATAATAAAGATTAGAGCAGAAATAAATGATATGGAAACAAACAAACAAACAAACAAACAGTAGAACAGATCGATAAAACTAGGAGCTAGTTCTTTGAAAGAATTAATAAAATTGATAAAGCCTTAGCCAGACTTATCAAGATGAAAATGGTAGGTAACCAAATAAATAATAAAGTCATAAAAGAAAGAAGAGAAATAACAACCAGTACCACAGTAATACTATTACAAGCGAATGTTATGAACAGTTAAATGCAAACAATTTGGGCAATCTGGAAGAAATGAGTAAATTCCTATAAACATATAAAGTACCAAAACTGATATAGGAAGAGATAGAAAACTTAGCCCAGACTAATAATCAACAAAGAAACAGAATCAGTAATAAAAAAAAAAAAATCTCCCAAAAAATAAAATTCCAGGACTAGATGGCTTCCCAGGGAAATTCTCCCAAACATTTATTTTTTTTAATGTTTATTTATTTTTGAGACAGAGAGAGACAGAGCATGAACAGGGGAGGGGCAGAGTGAGAGGGAGACACAGAATCTGAAACAGGCTCCAGGCTCTGAGCTGTCAGCACAGAGCCCGACGCGGGGCTCGAATTCACGGACTGTGAGATCATGACCTGAGCCGAAGTCGGACGCTTAACCGACCAAGCCACCCAGGCGCCCCTCTACCAAACATTTAAAGAAGAGTTAATACATATTCTTTTCAAATTATTTTTTAAAAGTGGATATGGAAGGAAATCTTCCCAACTCATTCTATGAGGCCAGCATTACCTTGATTCAAAACCGGACAAAGACCCCTCTAAAAAGGAGCATTATCGGCCAATATCCCTGATGAACATGGATGTAAAATTTCTTGTTAAGATACTAGCAAATTGAATCCAACAGTACATTAAAAGAATCGTTCACCACAATCACATTGGATTTATTCCTCGACTGCAAGAGTGGTTCAATATTCACAAATCAATCAATGTGATACACTACATTAACAATAGAAAGGATAAGAACCATATGGCCATTTCAATAGACGCAGAAAAAGCATTTGACAAAGTACAGCAATCCATTCTTGAGAAAATCTCCCAGCCTCCCAAGTAGAGATAGATGGAACATACCTCAACATCATAAAGGCCATATATGAAAGACCCACAGGTAGTATCATCCTCAATGGGGAAACACTGAGAGCTTTCCTGTATGATAGGGAACAAGACAGGAATGTCCACACTCACCGTTGTGATTTAATATAATACTGGAAGTCCTGGCCCCAGCAACCAGACAACAGGAACAAATAAAAGCCATCCAAGACAGCAAAGAAAAAGTCACTTTCAGTATTCACAGATGACATGTACAAAAGACTCCACCAAAAATTTGCTAATTTTTGACCTAATACATGAATTCAGAAAAGTGGCAGGATATAAAATCAGCGTGCAGAAAGCTGTTGCAATTCTGTACACCGATAATGAAGCGGCAGAAAGAAAAATCAATGATTCGGTCCGATTTACAACTGCACTAAAAACAGTAAGATACCTAGGAATAAACCTAACCAACGAGGTAAGAGATCTGTACTGTGAGAGCTATAAAACACTTATGCACAAAATTGAAGATGACACAAAGAAATGGTAAATCTTTCATTCTCATGCATTAGAAGAACAAATATTGTTAAAATGTCTATACTATCCAAAGCAATCTACACATTTAACAAAATTCATGCCACAATACCACCAGAAAATTTTTCACAGAGCTATAATAAACAATCCTAAATATATATATAAAGCCATGAAAGACCCTGAGTAGACAAAGAAATTTTGAAAAAGGAAAGCTGAAAGCATCACAATTCCAGACTTCAAGCTATATTGCAAAGCCATAGTCATCAAGACAGTATGGTATTGGCACAAAACCAGACACATAGACCAATGAAAGAGGGGGGCACCGCAGTGGCTCAGTCAGTTGAGTGGCTGGTTTTGAGTTTTGCTCAGGTCATGATCTCATGGTTTGTGGAATCAAGCCCTGCATCTGGCTCTGCGCTGACAACATGAAGCCTGCTTGGAATTCTCTCTCTGTCCCTGTCTCTCCCTCTCTCTTTCCCTCGATACAGATAATAAACTAGAAAAAAAAAAAGAACAGAATAGAAAACCCAGAAATGGACCCACAACTATATGGTCAACTAGTCTCCCACAAAGCTGGAAAATATATCCGGTGGAAAACAATCTCTTCAACAAATGATGTTGCAAAACCTGGACAGCCACATGCAGAAGAATGATACTGGACCACTTTCTTACACCATAAACAAAATAAATTTAAAGTGGATGAAAGACCTAGGGGCCCCCGGGTGGCTCAGTAGGTTAAACGGCCCACTTTGGCTCAGGTCATGATCTCACAGTTTGTGGGTTCAAGCCTTGCTTCCTGCTCTGTGCTGAACAGCTCAGAGCCTGGAGCCTGCTTCGGATTCTGTGTCTCCCTCTCTCTCTCTCTGCTACTTCCCTGCTCTCTCTCTCTCAAAAATAAATAAATATTAAACAATTTATATATATATATATATATATATATTTTTTTTAAGTTTATTTATTTTGAGAGTGAGAGAGAGAGAGACAGAGACAGAGCGAGCAAGTAAGGGAGGGGCAGAGAGAGGGAGAGAGAATCGTAGGCAGACTCCACACTGTCAGCGCAGAGCTCGAACTCATAAACCATGAGATCACGACCTGAGCCAAAGTTGGATGCTTAACCAACTGAGCCACCCAGGCGCCCAATATTAAACAATTTAAAAATAAATGAATAAAATGGATGAAAGACCTAAATGTGAGACAGGAAAACATCAAAATCGTAGGGAACACAGGCAGCAACCACTTCGACATCGGCTGCAGCAACTTTTTGCTAGACACGCCTCCAGAGGCAAGGGAAACAAAAGTAAAAATGTTCCATTGGGACTTCGTCAAGATTAAAGGCTTCTGCACAGTGAAGGAAACAATCAATGAAACTAAAATGAACCTACAGAATGGAAGATGAATTTTGCAAATGACATTTCTGAAAGAGGGTTAGTGTCCAAAATCTATAAAGAAGTTAACAAACTCAACTCCCCCCCAAAAAAAAAACAAATAATACAATTTTAAAACTGGGCAGAAAACATGAATAGACATTTTTCCAAAGAAGAAATCCAGATGGCTAACAGACACATGAAAAGTTGCTTAACTAGGATGCCTGGGTGGCTCAGTCGGTTAAGCATCCGACTCAGGCTCAGGTCATGATCTCATGCATGGTTTGGCACCATCTCACGGTTCGTGAGTTCAAGCCCACGTCAGGCCCTGTGCTGACAGCTCAGAGCCTGGAGCCTGCTTTGAATTCTGTGTCTCCCTCTCTCTCTGGCCCTCCCTCACTCGTGCTCTGTCTCTCTAATCTCTCAAAAATAAATAAACATTAAAAAATTAACAAAAAGAAAAGTTGCTCAACAACACCCATCACCAGGGAAATGCAAATCAAAACCATGATGAGATACCACCTCACACCTGTCAGAATGGCTAAAATTAACAACACAGGAAACAACAGTTTTTGGCAAGGATGGGGAGAAAGGGGAACCCTCTTACACTATTGAAAGGAATGCAAACTGGTAGAATCACTGTGGAAAACAGTATGAAGATCCTTCAAAAAGTTAAAAAAAGAACTACACTGTGGCCCAGCAGTTGCACTACCAAGTATTTACCCAAGGGATACAAAAAAACTGATTTGAGTGTGGCACACGCACCCCAATGTTTATAGAAGTATTATTAACAATAGCCAAATTATGGAAATAGCCCAAATGTCCATCAGCTGATGAATGGATAAAGAGTTTGAGGTATATATTTACAATGGAGTATTGTTCGGCCACGACAAAGAATGAAATCTTGCCATTTGCAATGACGTGGATGGAGCTGGAGTGTATTATGCTAAGCGAAATAAGTCAGAGAAAGACAAATACCATATGATTTCACTCATAGGTGGAATTTAAGAAACAAAAGAGATGAACATCAAGGAAGGGAAAAAGGCAAACCATAAGAGATTCTTTTACTATAGAGAACAAACTGAGGATTGCTGAATGGCTCGTGGGCATGGGATCGGCTAAAAGGGTAATGGGTATTAAGGAAGGAAATTCTTGTGTTGGGCACTGGTGTTATATGTAAGTGATGAAGGACTAAATTCTACTCCTGAAACCAATTTTTCACCATATATTAACCAACTACAATGTCAATGAAAACTTGAACCAACCAAACAAACAAACATAAAAATAAAATGTCCTTAGAAAATCAGAGCCTGACACAGGGCTCAAACTCACAAGCCGTGAGATCATGACCTGAGCTGAAGTCAGATGCTTAACCGACCGAGCCACCCAGGCACCCCAAAATGTCCTTTTGTATATTACCTATTGAGACTTAATTGCAGAACATTGACCATTAAGGGTCACGGGAATAAATAGCTCACAGCACACTAATTCATCTGCCAGTGTTCATCTTACTAGCTCACACAAACTATACCATGTATCCTATAGTACCATGTAGGATACCATACCATGTATCCTTCATGCAGCATATGTGCTAGGCTAAATAATGGCCTTCAAAGATATCTGGACCCTTATCACTGAGACTTGTGAATGCTACTTTACATGAGAAAAGGTACTATATATAATTTATTGTCTTGAGAAGATTATACTGGATTATCCATGCAGATCCTAAATATGATCACAAGTGTCCTTATAAGAGGGAGGCAGAAGATATGACTGCAGAGGCACAAGGCAACGTGATGATGAAGCAAGGTGCTACACTGCTGGTTTTGGAGGTGGAGGAAGGGACCAGAAGTCAAGTAATACAAGAAATGCAGTTCTAGAAGCTGGAAAAGTCAAGGAAAATGGTTCTACCCAGTGTCAGAGTGAAACTGTTGGATTTATTTTGGCCCAGTGAAATTGATTTTGGACGTCTGAATTACAGAGCTGTAAAAGAATAAATGTATGTTTTTTTAAGCCACCAAATATGTGTTCATTTGTTATAGCAGCGATAGGAAACTAATGGAATGTATTTCCCAATTTTCCCATAGTTCCAGCTGCTTTCTTTTGAAGGTTCCAGAATTTGTTGTTGCATTTCGTAGAGGGAGTATACTATAATGGTTAAAAATATCTATCCTAGAGGGGCGCCTGGGGGGCTCAGTCGGTTGAGCATCTGACTTCAGCTCAGGTCATGATCTCATGGCTCATGAGTTTGAGCCCCGCGTCGGGCTCTATGCGGGCAGCTCGGAGCCTGGAGCCTGCTTCGGATTCTGTGTCTCCCTCTCTCTGCCCCTCCCCCGCTCATGCTCTGTCTCTCTCACTCTCAAAAATGAATAAATGTTAAAAATAATAATAAAAAAAAAAGAATCTCTATCCTAGAGCCAGATTGTATGGATTCATATCTGGGTGTCACTGCTTGGAGTACACCTCAGTTTCCTTATTTGCATAAGCACATGTGGTTCCTTCGAGAATTAAATCAATTGATACATGTAAATCAATTAAAACAGTTACTGACCCTGAAGTATTCATGACACTTTAGAGGGGCCTGAAAGCCTTATATTTGCTTCTACCAACGCAGCTAAAACAAATAATAATTTTCAATAGTATACTGATTGTGGAGGCTCCCCTAGCCACAGAAAAGGTTTTGCCAACAGTTAAGAAATCCAACTCCTTCCCTTCCTGAAAATTTTGACCAACCACACAGACATTGAAATCGACCATATTAGGAAGGACAAACTAGCCTTCACTTTTCCACTCATGGAGAGAGCTCTATTTCCCCTTTTGTAAAGTGAGGGCATAATCTTGCATATTTTGCATTTACTTATCTTTATTCTTCCTTTCCCAACTTATTCCAATTATCCAAATCAAATCTTTCTATGTGTGTAATTTATGTGTATTATATTAGCCAAATTTATAATAGCAAAAATATTTTCTAGTTATGTATTAGATAGAGTTAATAATTACAATACTTTTGGATATGGGGGCCCTAATGGGAGGGCACAACATTGAGATTCTGATAATCCACCATAAATCTCCATTCATTTTGTAAATTTAAAGGCAGGCAAAACTTTGTTGTGTCTTTGTATGTTTAGAAGTCCAGTTACATGGAGTTTATTTAAACTAAGTGCAAAAGGTCATAATGTTTTCATGCAATACATATTTGGTTCTTTAAAAACAACTGTGACAAATAACAGAAAGAATTCCAGAATGCTACACTTGTGATCTATACAAAACACCAACATTTTGGACCGTACATAATTAAAGAAATGTCTCAAACACATTGCAATACTGTACTGCATGTACTATATAGTACATAGAAGCATGCCTTAGGTGGGCATAGGAGTGCAGTTTAAAAAAGGAAAAGAAATATCACATTGTAGCTACTCAATTTCTTCAAAATCACTGAGCAGGAAAAGCAACATTGAACTTCCACAACGTCTATACAGTACCCAGACTTAAATCAAGACTCTCTTCCTCTATTTTTGGTAAACAACTGCATGGTAAACTTAGATGACTTTTCTCCCTGGATTTTACCTGGTAGTGGCCTTTTATTTTATTTTATTTTATTTTATTTTATTTTATTTTATCTTATTTTATTTATTTTTATTTAAAAGAGGGCAGGTTTGGCACTTTTATAATGATGTCATCAATGTTAATATCTCTTGGGATCTCGGGAAGATTCATATTCTTCACAGCTAATACAGTACAGGCTGGAGCTCCCACTAAGCCAGCCACAGATTTCTCCAGTTTATTTTGTGCATCAATCTGTGTAACAGTCTCATTCATGTCGGTCTCCAATACCCCTCCCCCATCACCCTTTCTGCAGGAATATTGTGAACCTTGTCTACATGAAACTTAAATCCAGCTCACAGAAATTTTCAAAACATTTGTCTAATGTTTCCATAAAGAGTTGAATTAGATCTAAAATGACAAGTTCACCTTCTGAAGAATCCACACAGAAGACAACATATAATGTTGCATAATAGCTATAAATCAGTTTGTTGTCAGATCCTCCAATTAACAATTCTCTTTCTAGGAAATTACAAACATTTTCATTGCTCTTAGATACCAAATGGAATGTGTCCCTGATGATTTGCTCCTGTGTATCTTCACCGTAGGGCCGGTAGAACTTGGTAAGCCACTGCTTCCCATAGTTATTGAAGCTGAGGATCACCTTGATCATGGCTGAGCTGGACGACTTGGTGGGTGCTGGGGGCCAGGGCAGGGGTGGGTACACAAGCCTTGCTTCAGGATCTTGACGGTAATCCTTCCAAAATTTGGTTGTTAAATGGAGAAGTCATGGGAATAGCAGCCCCTTTCTCTAAATAGGCTTTATATAATGAGTTTCAATCATTTAAGACTCCATTTAATATACGATGGAACATATTATTTATGTTAACTGGAGGAAGGTGTCCATGAAGTCCCATTTTGCCAAGACAATTTGTAAGTAACAAAGACTCAATTTAATATGATTACTCACTGAGGCGGGGTATCCATGACAACTATGGGATATTTTAGAGCAATGAGTACTATGGCAATGGGGAATTTACACAAGTCTATAGCTACTGTGGTTAAAATGTGGCATACCTGTATGTCCTCTGTTATATGTTCAGGAATTTCCCAAAGATTACAGGGACTATTTTGTTTATCTTTAGCTGGATCTTGAGGTGTAACTGTCATCTGAGCCTCAGTATTAATCAGTAATCAGCCATCAGTATTAATTTATATCATAAAGATTTGCCATTTGATGCATTTTCAACAATATTTATGGTTAATTTATTTTTTTTTTAATTTTTTTAAACGTTTATTTTATTTTTGAGACAGAGAGAGAAAGAGCATGAACGGGGGAGGGTCAGAGAGAGAGGGAGACACAGAATCGGAAGCAGGCTCCAGGCTCTGAGCTGTCAGCACGGAGCCCGACGCGGGGCTCGAACTCACGGACCGCGAGATCATGACCTGAGCCGAAGTCGGCCGCTTAACCAACTGAGCCACCCAGGCGCCCCTATTTATGGTTAATTTAGAACCTATATTGTTGAAAGTGTATTTGTAGATTAGAAACTATATTGTACAGTATTTGAATTGGTGAAAAAGGCAACATCTCTTTATCTTTTCTCAGCTTTATTGAGGTATAATTGGTATATAAAAAACATGCATATTTAATGTATACAATTTCATTAGTCTCGACATCTGCATATACTGGTGATACCATCACCACAATCAAGGCAATAAGTATTCTATCATTTCCAAAAGTTTCCTTGTGTCGCTTTGCTTCCTCCCCCCTCACACCCTGTAAGGAAACTTAACATGAGGTCTACTCTCTTAAGGAATTTTAAGTGTTTAATACCATATTATTATCTATAGGCGCTGTGTTGAACAGATCTCTACAGCTTATTCATCTTGTATAACTAACTATTCACATTGAATAACAACTCCCCATTTTCCCATCACCCATTCTCTGACAACCACCTATCTATTTTCTGCTTCCGTAAGTTTAACTTAAGGAAGGTACCGCATTTAAGTCAAATCATGTAGTGTTTGCCCTTCGGTGACTGAATTGCTTTACTTTGCATAATGTCTTCCAGGCCCATCTGCGCTGTTGCAAATAGTAGGATTTCCTTTTTCTTTACACCTGATTATATGTATACATAAATCTATATAATCTTCATCCATTAATATGTCATAGACATTTGGGCTGTTCCCATAGCATCACTAATCATTGGGGAAATGCAAATCAAATCCACCATGATATATCATCTCAGACCTGTTAAGATTGCTATCATCAAAAGACAAGAGGTAAGTATGGGCAAGGTTGTGGAGAAAAGGGAACATCTGCTCACTGTTTGTGTGAAGGTAAATTGGTACAGCCACTATGGAAAACAGTATGGAGGGTCCTTAAAAAAATAAAATAAAATAAAAATAGAAAAACCACATAATGAATCATTCCCAATTCTGAATATTCATCCAAAAGAATTAAAATCAGAACCTTAAATAGATCTGTGAATCATCATATTTATTGCATTAGTTATAATATTTGTTTTACCTTTTCAGCATAAAGAGTCTTCCAGTAATTTTAAGATTTTCAGTTGGTTCAATTGTAGACTCTTTCTCATTGAGTTTCATACTTGGTCATTCCTCACTTGTATGCAAGTTCTTTCCTTCTTTCCAACCTTTCTGTTTCTTTTTTTTTTCTTTTATTTTCTTCAATATTCTTATATAAACACAACCAATAGTATATGTATATATATATATATATATAGAAAAAGTTTTATTGTAATGTATGGGCTCACATGATTATAAAGAGTGGCAAGTCCAAATCTGTAGTGTGGGCCTGCAGCCATCACGCTCAGGAAGTCCACTGTTGCATTGCAATATGTAGACTTACACACAGAGATCCTGCAGAGCTGATAGTTCAGTTCCACTCCAAAGACCAGCAGGGAACCAGGAGAGCTGATGGTGCAGATGAGGTCTGAAGGTAGTCTGCTGGAGAATTCCCTCTTGCTTGGGAAGTATGTTTTATTGTTGTAGTTTTATTCAGGCCTTCAACTGATTGATTC
>NW_025543574.1:0-78246 GCF_018350155.1 Leopardus geoffroyi | reverse complement strand
AAAAGCAAGGTTTTCTGGGATGTCTCGTGGCTCAGTAGGTTAAGTGTCTGACTCTTATTTTTGGCTCAGGTCATGATCTCTTGGTTTATGAGTTTGAGTCCCACATCAGGGACTGCACTGACAGCATAGAGCCTGCTTGGGATTCTCTCTCTGCCTCTCTGTCTGCCCCTGTCCCACACGTGTTCTCTCTCTCTCTCTCTCTCTCTCTCTCTCTCAAAAATAAATACACTTAAAAAAATAAGGTGTTGTGATGAGAAGCTACTAGGATTGGAGGCTATCAGTTTAGTAGCATAACCTGCCCTACCGTGAACAATTCCCATAGTGTGTTGTTGAGCAATTGGTCTAAGGGGGCTTCTGATTTCTATGTACATTATATGAATATCTATGGGTGACATAATTTGTATGGAAGTACTGTTTTAATTCAAGATGGTTTCCTTTTTTTCTCTTGGGAGGCAATCCGCATGGTGGTAAGAGTCCAGTCTCTGGCACCAGACTGCCTGGGCGTCTGTCCTAGATTTTCCATTTATAGTTTTCACTCTCTGGCCTTGTTACTTTACCTGAATAACGGGAATGATACTAAAATCTAGGCTCATAAACATTAAGAGTTAAAACATGTGTCTTAAACAGTTGGACAAGAATGTGAGGCAAATCTCCTCCTGAACCCGATACTCATTGTCACTTGCAGATCATTCTCCTCCCCCCTTCCCTAAAAAACACCAAACTTTAACCATCCTGTCATCAGACTCTGCTAACTTCTACCTTTCCCTGTAGTCATTGACTAACTCCAAGTCAGTATCCCTCTTTTCTTGCAGACTATAGCTCCTGGATGAATGTTTCCTCTCCAAGCCATGAAGAGGATGGTTCTTTCCTTCCCTCTATCTCCTGTTTATCTTTCCTCTTCAGTTCTTCTTCCTTTCCTGGCCCTGAAGTGTTTCAGTTCTCAGGTTCCCTTCTCTGCCTTGTGTTTAGTTCACACTACAGTCTCCCTGAATAATCTCGTTCTGGCTTCAACTATGACCTTTAACAATGTCTTCCAAATCTCTACCTCTAGCTTCTAACTCTCTCCCAAGTTTTCAATACAAATTTCTAAGACTACTGAAAATTCCATGAGTATCTTATTTTTAGTGTGTCCAAAATCAAACATTAAACATTATTTCCCTCACTACCCTTGAAATCCCTTCCTAAAAAGTAAATACTTCAACTACATCTCTTCTCTCCATGCTTTGCAACTGTGCATCTCCATTGCTAGGATTGCTTTAATGTAAATTTAATCCAACAAATATGTAGCAAGCATCCACTACAGTGTCACACTCTATCCATTTAAGTCCCAAACCTGTACTGGCTGCCTCTCGTATACTGGCTCTGTTTGTCTTCACATTTCCCTCTAATGACAGCCCTGGTTCTCTGTGCTCCTTCTCAGTAAAACTCTTCCATAAAGTCATCTGCACAGTTTTTCTCTTCCTCCTTCACTCACTCCATGGGGACCACTTGAACTCCTGGCAGTGGTGAAGGGGTAAAGATGCAGTAGGGAAAGAGGAAGCACATGGGCCACATGAGGATAGCCTCAGGGTTACAGAGTCCCAGGCCTTCAGAGTAAGCAGGTTACAGCGACATTTCTTCATTGTACAGATGGGGAAACTGAGGCCCATGGAGGAAATGGACTTGCTCTATGTCCCACAGTGATGGGACGGCATAGCTAAAGCCGAAACATGCTCATTTCCCTAGTTCTTAAATATATACCATGCTACATTCAATTATTATAGTGAATTCCTTTATGGTTTTCATGGTTTTTGCCCCACAGTAATAACATGATATATTATATGTAAAAGAATGTAAACGGTCCACATTTATGTGGAACAAAATATAATAGCATACCATGGACCTCTTACAGTCCCACATGCTCTATTCCTCTCCCCAGCGGTACCCACTGTCAATGATAATAATGATAAAAAGAATCACACTCCAATGAACTGCCTCTGGAGAGTTTGCTGCACTTTCTCAGACTCATTTGCCCTGGAGGTGAACTTGCCTTGGGCCAGCCCCTCTCAGGCTGCAAGCTCACTCTGCCAGACCCACCACTTGGCTCCCTTTTATTGCTCATGGAAGGTTCTTTGGGTTATTTTGTCCTAAGAGACCTCAGTATGTCCCAGCAAGACTCCTCAGTTTATAAATGACCTTTCCTCCACGCCCTATGATCTTGATATTTCTCTCCCTCTCCCTTCCCCTCACCTCTCTGTTTCTAAATGATAACCATAGCCCTGTGGTAATCCAAGGTAGGTGCCTGGGACCAAATTCTCACATCTCCTTCTCTCCCTTACTCACCCACATTTACTCTGTCACCAAGTTCTGTCCATTCAGCTTCCAGCAGTCTTCCAAGCCCACCAACTTCTATCTCCATGGCTACACCATAAGTCCAAGATGCCAGTATCTTTAGCTTAAACTACTGACTGCATTCACCTCCTATTTGGTCCTCTTGTGACCTTTCTTTCCCGTTCCATCTTTCTTTCCCAAAGCAGCTAGAGAGATCCTTTAAAAAGTAAATACAAACCTGTCACATCCCTCTCTTAAAATATGCCAGGCTGGGGCTTCATATCACTCTTGGAAATGAATCTTGACCTCTTCTCACAGCCTTCTGCCTCACTGACCCAAGTGCCTATCTGACCTCACCTCATGCTGATCCCTTACTCACTCTGCTCCAACCACTCAGATCTCCCAGTTCTAGGGACTCACCAAGCTCTCATGTGCTATTCCTTCTTTTGGGAGTGTTCTTCCTCTCCAGATGCCCAACACCTCCCCATCGTTCAGGTCTCCATCTAATACCATTGCCTCCGCAGATGACGTAGGAAGATTTATTTGGTCATAAGTCTCCCTTCCCTCCCTGTCCTTGCCATGGTTCACTGTAGGTAGAAAATACTTCCATGCCCCACTCCTTTGGGCTTTGATTCATGACTTGCATTGGCCAATGAAATGTGAACGGAGATGAGGTATACCATGTCCAGCGAGAGGCTTCAATGTGACTGCGTCATTTAGCTTGCCATATTCTACCCCTGCCCTAAACCATCAGGAGACCCTGCCTTACTCAGGTAGCCACTGTTCCTTCCATTTGGGTTCCAGAATGAGAAGACAAATGGAGCAGACCTGAAGCTATGTCCATAAACTGATGCACACCACAACCAACCCAAAGGCCTGTGCATGAGAAAGAAATGTTATAAACCACTGAGGTGTGGTGACTGAAGTATTCCAGCAAATGCTGATGCATGCCTTGGGGTAGAAGCACTTACTAAAAACTAGAAAATGAGGTGAAGGTGTAGATAGATGAACAGTGAAACACCCAGCTCCATTTCCCACCCAGCTCCCAGACCACTGGTAATAAGGTGAATATCTCCCAGGCAAAAGATGAAAAAAAAATTTCTCCATTGAGAAAAAAAAAAAAAACTAGGTCAAGAGAAGAGACCTTCAGACACTACCATGAGTAAATCCACCATAGGAAACCCAGTTCACCTACTTCTGACTCCACAACCATGGCCTCCGGTGAGTAAGTCCCTCTGACCCCTGTACACACAGAGCTTCTAATCAGTTCCAATCCATTAAGGGCCTTACTCTTTTATATATATATATATATATATATATATATATATATATATATAAACTCTTCATTTTGAAGTGAGTAAGAAGTGAATATTCATCAAAAGAGACTCCTCTGCCTTTGCAAAAGGGGGCTATAGTGTGAAGCTTGGGGCCTACCCAGACACACCTCCCTGGAGTGCTTCTGCATTGCTTCATGGCTACTGCCTCTCCATGCCACTGCCATATTTACCAAGGATAACTCACTATGTTCCCAACCACTCACTCCTTGTTTGGGTTTCTTCTGCACCCATTTTCCAAAAAGTAATCAGGGGGTCATTCTAAAATGCTTATCTTAAGGGGCACCTGGATGGCTCAGTTGGTTGAGCATCTGACTCTTAACTTCAGCTCAGGTCATGATCTCATGGTTTGTGGGATCAAGCCTCATGTCGGCCACCCCGTGTCAGGCTCCCCACTGTCAGCACGGAGCTTGCTTGGGATTCTCTCTCTCCCTCCCTCTCTCTGTCCCCTGCTCATGCTCTCTATATTTAAATAAATAAGAAAAATTAAAAAAAAAAATAAACTGCCTATCTGATCACGTCACTGCTTGGCTCAGAACACTCCAATGGCTACCTGACTCCTGTCCATGGCCTATGAGGTCCTTGCCTAGTCCTCCCAGTGCAGCTCCCACTCATGTCCCTTTCAGTGGTTCTACTCCAGGCAAGGGGCTTAGGCCTTTTTATATCTTGAAAACGCCTGCCTCAGAGGTTAAACCCTTGTTGTTCCTTTGCTTTCCAAGGCTTTTCCCCAGTACTCCCAAAATTTGGGCTCCTTTTCATCCTCTCACCTTCTTAAAGTGGCTTTTTAAACCACCCTGAATACAGTAATTCTTCTTCAATGCTTACTTTTCATCCTTTTGTTTTCATATTGACCATGATTTGCAATTATATAGATTTTCCCCTTGATTTATTGTCCATTCCCCTCATTGACTGTAAGGACCACTGGAGCAGGCCTCATTATGACATTCAGTTTGGAATCGCCAGCATCTGGTGCAAGTCTTGGACCAGAGAAGGCCTTCCAGAAATGGCTCTGAATGAAAGAGGAAGGTGGTATCAGTGTTAAGGGGGAAAGTGCTTGATGTAAGTACTCACTAGAGGGCAAACCACCATGTCTCTATGTGTGTGGTTGGGGGGAAATGGGGCAGGTTTATGCACAAATGAAATCAGAGTGTTTCTCTGCCCCACTGTCACCTTCTCTGCCTTCTCTCTGGAGCGTTTCTCTCCCCTGGCCACATCCCTGAGTTCCTGGGCTAAGGGCTGCAGCAAAGGCAGAGAGACTGGAGAAAATGGAGATGACTGGGTCCTGTGTATGTAGAGCAAAGATCTTGGAGAAAGCGGGAGCCCAAAGGGGCTGGAGAGAAAGAAGCAAAGCAGAAAACTGTGTCCATCTGGGGAAGGAGAAGGAACCGTTCCTACAAGTGGCAGGGGCTGCATGGAGGAGGCCCCTAGGCCCAGCTAGCTTCTCCCCACCCCTCCACCCAACAGTCCCAGCACCCCTGAGCCCCCACGATGGAAAAGGTGCACTTGGGCCCTCTTTGGGGGTGATGGCAACATGAAAGGGGAGCCTTGGCCCTGGGCAAGGCTGCACTGGATGGACTCGGTGGGACAGTGCCCTCTGAACTAGGGTGTTGCGAATGCCACCACCGCTCCTCTGTACTTGAATGACAGAGAAAAGGAAGACCCCCTTCCCCTGTCCACCAAGTTGTGCCTGGACACAGCCACTAAGAGCCTAAGGTTCCTCAGGAAGTCCTGGAGAGACAGGGACATGGCCTGAGGTAACAAGTCCCAGCTTGGAGCTGTGCAGCTGGAGCCCCAGGAGAGGGAGTTGTCCCAGATCCAGCAGGGGTGTGGGCGAGGGGGTAGGGCAGAAGGGGTTGTCCTGAGGGTTGTGCCTGAGGAGGTGGAGGGCCTCCAGCAACAGGCGATGTGCTCCTCTCCGGGGCAAGGAAGCACAGCCCTGGGAACACCAAGTACAATCTAAGGGGACAGGAGCTCCTTGTTTCAAACTGCATGGTTGCTGCAGGCTGAGGGGGTCGGTGAGAGGACTGGCAAGGGACGCGGGGTCCACAGGGTCCGCGTATGTGGGCAGTGGCCTGGCCCTGATCACCCCGAGGCCCTGTGGCCTCTCTGGGGCCTTACCCAGGCCTCTCCCAGGGACCAGTTTCTGCCCCAGGAAAGACCCCAAAGGCTCTGGGACAACGTGGGCAAAGGCATCCCCTCGTGCCAGCTCAAACCCACTGGCCCCACGGGGGGCTCCCCATCTTCTTGTGCAGCCTCACCTTGCTTCCTGCCCATGTGTCCAGATCCCCTCCAATTATAAAGCTGTGCCAAGCCCTTTCAGTCCTGTTCCTTGGTCTCTACTAGGAAGTCTGACTCCCAGGATGGGGTGGGAGTGGAGATGGGGACATGAGTCCTGCCTGACATGCACTTCACACCTGAACCACTGGTCTGCCTCCCCTCTGGGAGTCCGTTTTGCCCTGGGCTTCCACAGAGCCTGGTGCTGGCCCCCACATCTTCTGGTCTGAGGACAGCCACAGCATCAGACGGAGGGCCTGGGAAGGACATGAGGGTCCCCCAAGGTCAGGTACGGTGGGATTAGAGCCCACGTCTGCAGGCCCCGTGTCTGGCGTCTGGTGTGCTTTCCGGAACAGGGACTAAGGTGAGCCGAAACGCCTGTTCCACTTCTGCCTTAGCCCTTCTGTTGCTCTCTTCCTTTCCATTTCCAGGGGTCCTGGCCACCCTTGCTTGTCATCATGCTTGGACCAGGGTACCACGTGTGCGACAAGTTTGACCTGGCTAAGAGTGAGCAGGTGGTGTGCACAAAAAAATGGTGCACAAGGAGACACCCAGTAGGGCCCCAAGACAGGGAAGGGATGACATCCCAGGGGACGCCAGAGAGACATCCCAACACCTGCCCCAGCAGAAAGCTGGCAACAGGGCCATGCCTAGGAGCATGTGGGAGGTGAAGACTAGGGCACACCCCACTGGGTCTCTTCTGCCACTGTGTCTAGGAGTGCACGCTTGACTAAAGGCTTCAGAAGAGAAGCTGAGAATTCACCATCATCGCATCTCATAAGCATGCAGTTGCCGTGAGTATGTGACACATGTACATCCAACCTCTTTCTTGGAGGCTTTAAAAAGACATCGACGTTCTTGAGTTTTTGCTTTGATGGCAGAAGCACGACATACTCCCCACCCAGGGAGCATCCATCACTGCTCCCCATGTGCGGTATGTCTTTCATTCAGCTATTTCTCAGGGCTGTCACCATTAGCAATCTGCCGTGTGTCCGTCGGCTCTGCTTCCAGGACCGTCACTGCTACCCACATGCCTCGAGGTTCTTTCCGTTGTTTCCAGGGGCCGGGCTGTGTGGTCTTGCCAGCCTGACCTAGAATCCCAGCACGTCCACTGAGGGGCTGTGGGACTTTGAGCAAATCTCTGCATCTTTCTGCACCCAGTTCTCATCTGGAGAAGAGGGGCCATAACAGTGCCCACCTCCCGCCAGGGCTCCTCTGAGGACTCTTGGAGAGAGCGCAGGCCCAGTTGCTCAACCCAGTGCCTGGCGTGTAATGAGAATTGATGTTACTTTTAGTTGTTGTTTTTTGTTTTGTTTTGTTTTGTTTTCATAGTTAAGGCTATGCTATTTATGTGTACAATTTCATGTTTTGGCTTTTTTCTTTAGCACTATTAACCATGTACCTCTGTTCTTTAAGTCTTTGTTTCTTTTTTTTTTAACTTTTTAATGTTTATTTATTTTTGAAAGAGAGAGAGAGAGAGAGGGGGGGAGGGGCAGAGAGAGAGGGAGACACAGAACCTGAAGCAGGCTCCGGGCTCCGAGCTGTCAGCACAGAGCCCGATGTGGGGCTCGAACCCACAAACTATGAGATCATGACCTGAGCTGATGTCGGACGCTTAACCAACTGAGCCACCCAGGCACCCCTGCTTTCACTGTTTTTAAGCTCAGAATATTCTTTCCTATCCAGAGCCGATGTAAGTACTCACTGGTATTTTATTCTAATATTTGTCTTTACATTTAGCCTTTAATCCTGTGGATATATATTTTAGAGTACGCCATGTGTTAACGATCTGCTCTGTTTTCCTCCAAATTGCTAAATGTTCTGATACCATCTCTGAATCATCCTTCCACGGTGATGACTGATGTTTCCTTCATTTATATTGTACATATGTGTGCGTGTGTATACCACCTGTAGTCTCTTTCTAAACCATTTGTTTGTTTATTTTGACGCCACAGTGACTTGGTGACTCTACAGTCTAGAGTTCTATGTTGTAGCACTAGGAGAAGTGTGAAATTCTGGCATCAAGTGAACCCCAGTCAAAAATAGATGAAAAACAATTTGTAAACATGAAGTTTGTTGTGAAGGAAACCTATGGTGGCATTGTGTTAGTACCTAAGTTTTAGTTTGCTTTAATGAATAGAGTTCAGTTTTGTACCATATTTTGGCAAGGAAACTTAAGCAAGGAGGCAGGAACTCCCTCCTCCAAATATACAACCCTGAGGGCCACAGCTCCCAGAATTTACTGTCTGAGCTGCCCCACTGGCGACAACATTCAATCATTACAAGGCAATCACTAAAAGGTCTACGTGTCTTAAGTGAACCAAGTGATTAGCAGCTATGTAATGTGAAACACACAGTTAGTGAAGAGAAAGGAACCAAGGAGCATTTGGAAGAGGCCCGGAAGTAGCCAAAGCTACTGGGAGTGTAGCACAATGACACAAAGCAAGTGTTTTTAAGAAAATATGCACTGTCCAACATAGAGAAGCACAAGAGAACAAGGATGAGGGCCAGCCAATGGGGACCTCCTTCAGAAGCAGGGGTCACATGTTAAGTACACATTGGAGGAATTTGACAAATTCCTTCACACTTCATATACTAGAAAAGGGAATAGGAGTAAGTATGAAGTTCTGATTCTGATGGAAGGCAGAGAATGCATGACTTCAAGAGGAAAGGATGAAGTTGCTGAAGGGAGAGAAGACATAATAATTATGGGGACAAGGGTATGAGGACAAATTAGGATGGGCTTCAGAGCGCAAGCAGAAGGGCATGCTTTAAAGAGGAAACTAGAAGGAGTAAGAGAATCCAAATATCCAGGTTAAGGGTCTATGGTTCGCCAGATCCCCTGTCATTAAAAGGGGAGCCTGAGGGAACAGGGGAATAAAACAAGAAATGGCCAATAAGCACTTGAAAAAAAAGTTCAAAATTAAAACCGTTTTCCCCTTTTCAAATTGGCAGAGATTTTAAAAACTACAGTACATGCTGGCAGGGTATAGGGACATATGCATTCTCATATACTTCTACAAGAATGTAAACTGGAAAGCTTTTTGACAAGCAATTCATAACACAAATCAAGTACCATGAAAATTCCTCTTCTAGTTATTCTAGAGGGAAAAAACAGAGCTGTGGAGAGACATTTAAATGCAAAGATGTTCATAACAGTGTAAGTAAGTGAAAAGGGAAAAAATTAAAATTTCCCAGAACACATAAATGATTAAAGTAATTATATATCTAGATGATGAAATAGTCATTAAATATCATGATTTTGAAGAATTTTTTTAACTTTTTTTAAGAGTTTATTTATTTATTTTTGAGAGAGAGAGAGAATGCTCGGGAAGAGCAGAGAGAGAAGGAGAGAGAGAAAATCCCAAGCAGGCTCTGCACTGTCAGTGTAGAGCTTGATGCAGGGCTTGAACTCAAACCTTGTGACCTGAGCTGAAACCAAGAGTTGGACGCTTAACCGGCTGAACCACCAAGGCACCCCTAAAGATTTTCCAATGATTTGTAAAACTGGTTATGATTATAAAATCAAACAAAAACCAGTATACATGACCATAATCTTTTGTAGTTATAATGTATAAGTACATATATACTTACATGTGTATATAAAAAATAATGGAAGGAAATACACTAAAAACATTAATAGTGCTTTCCTCTAACAAGTGATTTTATTTGCTTCTTTATACTTTTCTGCCTGTTAAATTTTTTTTCTGCAACCAGCACAACATACTTTTATGATTAAAACAAACTCTGCCAACAAGAGACATTATTTACAAACAAGGAAGGGAGAAATCCCAGTTTCCTCCAGCCCTGAAGTTTAGAACTGCATGAAAGAATCAAGGTCCTATGCAAAATTGCCCACTGCCTTGAATAAGGAACCAGAAGAGACTTTTGTTCCAGAATGAGTATGGTGAACTTGGCCTTGAACAATAGGGAGGGGAAAGAGAGATGTAGAAAGCAGGATCTTGTATTAGTTCTAGAGGGTTCATTCAAACACAAGAAGAGGCTTACATCCTACCAAATGAACACAGGTAACTTCCACATCTTAATTCAACTGAGATGCTGGGGGAGGAGGGGATTATGACTGGCTGCTCACAGAAGTTGAGTAGCTAGGGCATGGAGCACCTGTGTCTACCACCTTTGTGAGCTGGCAAGGGAAGGCACATTGGCTTAGATGAACCTGTAAGCTTCTGGAGCCAAACTGCACAGGTTTTATTCCTGGCTCAACCACATATTTGCTGTCTGAATTTGAACAAATCATTTAGTCTTTTAGGGCCTACGTTTCTTCACCAGTGAAATGAAGATGTTGGCAATTTCTACCTAAGACTTTTTATAAGATGAACTCAGCTATATTTGAAAAGTACATACCACTGCATGTCTGACACACTGTACATGCCATACAAGTGTTTGCTATTGTTATTATCTGTTGCCATTACCTGTGTACTAATTTGAGACGACCTAAAATACAAATGGTGAATGCTAAGGGGTTCAGTTCTAAAATGGGGAAAGTCATCAATCTGTGAGGGAGGCACAGAAGAAGTAAAAACAATAGAGACTTGGGTGAAAATGAAGAAGTTAAAGGGAACCCCACATCCCAGTATCATCAATCTTCCTCACAGGCCTGGGGAAGCTTTTAGAAAATGTTGTCAATTACTTTTCTAAGATCAATTCACTGCATTTGGCTTTTAGTTAAAAATGATTCAGAAGTATCATGAGTTTAAAGGAAATAGCGTATTTTAGATGACTTGAACGTCACCATTTGCTCCATCAATGCCACTGCGAGGAATTTATCCATAAAAGATAGCCTGACAAGTTTGCAAAGATGTAACAGAAGGTTATTTGACTTTGGTGTTGCATAGAATAATGTAAATCTGGAAACAACCTAGTTATCAATAGTGGACTGGGGTAAATAGAGGATAACATGCTGGTAAAGTGCAATGCTATGCAGCCACTGAAGGGGATGAATACCCAGCTACACATATATATGCAATGACACGGAGAGCTGTCCACAACACACTATGAAGGCCAAATGGCAGGTAAAGGATCACAGCACGTACCTCAGAGTAGCCACATCTCCACAAGTAGTTGTGTGGGAAGAAAGGGATCAGAAGAATGCTTATACAAAGGTTGACGGTGATTGGCTCTGGGAGTTAGGATTTCAAGACATTTGTGTTTTCTTCTGGATGTCTCTCTCAATTTTTTTGAGCACATATTATCTTTGTCATAGGCCAATCTGGTTAAAAAAATCTATTTGTTAAATGAATGAATGTCTTTTTAAAAAACACAAAATGCAACAAATAGTTTTCGTTGTCACCCTACTTCCACCCTTTCTTTGGGGTCAACTTGCCATTAATTAAAAAAAATTTTTTAAATGTTTATTTATTTTTGAGAGAGAGAGAGAGAGAGAGAGAGCGAGTGTGAGTGAAGGAGGGGCAGGGAGAGAGAGGGAGACACGGAATCCAAAGCAGGCTCTGGGCTCCAAGCTGTCAGCACAGAGCCTGACACAGGGCTCGAACTCACACACTGTGAGATCATAACCTGAGTCGAAGTCGGACGCTCAACCAACTGAGCCACCCAGGCGCCCCTCAACTTGCCATTATTAAACACGCGATTCTTTTGACTGGAATGTAAACGTCCTGTGAAGGAGAATGCAATTGGGAACACCTCACACAGAATTATGAATGCTGAATGTGAGTAGGTAGCAGAGGCCAACAAAAACACCACACAGCATTTAGAATTCTTAAAATGCTCATTTTTCTTCTCAGAGCTAGAATTGCGAACCTTACTTCAATCCAGGGTCTCCAAATGGTCAGTTTTCACTTTCTCTGAATGGATCAGGTATGAGTACCTCCCATGGGGGATACAAAATAAACATAAAACTGCTCTCACTACCAGAAAGTGAAAAAGGCCTGGCACGCTTTTGCTAACCAGAAGGATATCAACTTACTTGGCTTTCACTCACTCACCTAGACAGAGGCTTCATGGCCCTTCTCCTTTAAGCATCCATGATTCCTCTGCTGCTCTAACTGGGAAATCATGTCTGGTTTGGGAATTGGAATCCCTGGTTTTTGAGAAATAAAGGGGACTTAGATATTTGTGCTAGGGTCACAATGGTGTCCCACAGATCCATTCCAATCACTTGGCTTCCAGGAGGAAAAGGTACTCTAGGACACCACACAGTGGTACCAAGAATATCTCCACAGGGTCCAATGTGACTTCCAAGAAGGACAGGAGGAAAGGAAGGAGGATGGGTATGGGGGCAGGAGTGGAAAACTCTCAGCTGCAAGGAACAACTAGCTTTGCCTTCCCAGATAGAATGGAAATCTGGTCATCTCCAATGGAATGTCAGGGATAGGAAAACCCCTGACCTAGAAGATCAGAGGACAGAGAGACCAAAGTCTCTGAGCACCATAAGGAAGTTTATCAACAACTCCATTTGTCACTGGTCTTGCAACAGAAAACAGAAACAGAAACGATCTGTTTCTGGCTCCATAGGAAACACAAATCAGAGCCCTGGCTCTCCAGCCCCGGCTCATAGGGTCCAGAGAAGGAATGCTGTCCTTACCGAGGGAGATCAGGGTCTTGTACTTCGCTGGTGTCCCATCCTTACCCACATCCTGCTGAGCAGGGGCCAGCTAACTACCACCCTCTTGACAAAAGTCTGAGGGCACATCTGTGAATATTACAGACTCCTAAAAGACCCAAACCATTCCTACTTACCATGAGCCTCCTTGGGGAAGGCTGGAGTTGGTAGCATTGTAGGAAGAGAAGATGGACAGGAAGGTCTCCTCGGCTCCAAGTCCGATGCCTACTGAGCACCTAGTGTATGTCTAGCTGAGTGTTTTACTCCATGGAAACTACAAAAAATGAGTGGACACATATCTCTCAAGAAGAAAGTCATTTAATCGGGAAGAAAACACTTAAAGCAGATTCCAATGAGCCCCTACATGCTGGGCATGGTGGAGATAGGAAATTCAGCAGCAAGGAACTGGCTTGATTTGCCCCGTGGTATATGCTGAGGACTCCCAATTCTAATCCCTTCCAGCCCCAGATCTCTGCCTGCTCAATAAATAATTGTCAGGAGAATAATTAAAACAACTTGACTTTGGGGTGTTGAGTTTGATAAGTTCTTTATAGATGTTGGATACTAACCCTTTATCCAAAATGTCATTTGCAAATATCTTCTGCCATTTGGTCAGTTGCCTTTTAGTTTTTCTGATTGTTTCCTCTGCTGTGCAGAAGCTTTTTTATCTTGATGAGGTCCCAGTAGTTCATTTCTGCTTTTGTTTCCTTTGCCTCCAGAGACATGTCTAGTAAGAAGTTGCTGTAGCCGAGGTCAAAGAAGTTGCTGACTGTTTTCTCCTCCAGAATTCTGATGGTTTCCTATATTACATTTAGGTCTTTCACCCATTTTGAATTTATTTTTGTGTATGGTGTAGAAAGTGGTCCAGTTTCATTCTTCTGCATGCTACTGTCCAGTTTTCCCAGCACCTTTTGCACTGTTGGTGGGAATGCAAACTGGTGCAGCCACTCTGGAGAACAGTATGGAGGTTCCTCAAAAAGTTCAAAAATAGAGCTACCCTATGACCCAGCAATTGCACTACCAGGTATTTATCCAAAGGATTTAAAAATACTGATATGAAGGAGCACATGTACCCCAATATTTATAGCAATGCTATAACAATAGCCAAAGTATGGAAAGAGCCCAAATGTCCATCAACTGATGATGAATGGATACACACACACACACACACACACACACACACAATGGAATATTACTCAGTGATGAAAAAGAATTAAATCTTGCCATTTGCAACAATGTGGATGGAACTAGAGTGTATTATGCTAAACTAAATAAGTCAATCTGAGAAAGACAAATATCATCATTTCACTCATATGTGGAATTTAAGAAACACAATAGATGAATATAGAGGAAGGGAAGCAAAAATAAGATAAAAGCAGAGAGGGAGGCAAACCGTAAAAGACCCTTAAATACAAAGAAAAAACTGAGGGTTGATAGTGGGGAGGTGGGAGGGTGGATGGGCTAGATGGGTGATGGGCATTAAGGAGGGCACTTGTTGGGATGAGCACTGGGTGTTATATATAAGTGATGAATCACTATATTCTACTCCTGAAACCAATACTACACTATATGTTAACTAACTTGAATCTCAATTAAAAAATATGAATGGATATAAAAAGAAAAAACAAACAAACAATTTGAGAATGAATGCCCTGATTACAAAGTCAAATGATTAGTTTTATTGTAGAGAGCATACAGCCTGCTGGAGCCACAGAGAAGGAAGAGAGATGGGGGTGGGGTATGGTGGGGGTAGTGATAATGGATTGAGAGTGGCTTTATGAAGGAGGTGGTCTTTAAGGGAGGGTAAGACTTGTAGGGGACAGTTCCCACATTTGGCCCATGGCACCAGAAATCCTTACAACAGTAGTTCAAGCCCCTTCAACTGCCATTGCTTTGTAGGGAGGCATCCCCACTGCCACAGCCTTCTGCTGGATTACTGTGATTGTTTTAGAACTGGACTTACTGCCACCTCTAATCTCATGTTCTACCATTCCATTGTCTACACCAGAGTGGCCATTCTGAAAAGCAAACCTAGGCCCAGCACGTTTATTTTTATTTTTATTTTTTTTTAATTTTTTTTTCAACGTTTATTTATTTTTGGGACAGAGAGAGACAGAGCATGAACGGGGGAGGGGCAGAGAGAGAGGGAGACACAGAATCGGAAACAGGCTCCAGGCTCTGAGCCAACAGCCCAGAGCCTGACGCGGGGCTCGAACTCACGGACCGCGAGATCGTGACCTGGCTGAAGTCGGACGCTTAACCGACTGCGCCACCCAGGCGCCCCCAGCACGTTTATTTTTAAAAATCCTCTGCAAGCACTCCTTCAAAGATGAAACCACATTCCTTCAGGTGATATTCCAGACCTTTACCAACCTGGACCTGACCTACCTGTCTGTCCTCATCTACTCCAACTCCTGCCCACATAGACTCCATACTCCAGGAAAACTGTCCTTTTCACTGTTCTCCGAATACATATGTTACTATGCTCTTTTATGTTTCCAATGCTTTTGTAGTTGCTTTCAAACACATTCAAGTTCAAAGGTAATTACCATCTGGTCTTAAAAATATCCTCACTGTCTCCTTGGGGATTTAAAACATCTTGGGGGGGTCTAGGGGGCTCAATTGGTTAGGTGTACAACTCTTGATTTGGGCTCAGGTCATGGTCTCACGGTTCGTGAGTTCAAGCCCCGTGTCAGGCTCCGTGCTGATAGTATGGAGCCTGCTTGGGATTCTCTCTCTCTCACTCTCTCTCTGCCCCTCTCCTGATCGCTGTCTCTCTCTCTCTCTCTCTCTCTCTCTCTCTCAAAATAAATAAAACTTTAAAAAAATTATAAAACATCTAGAACCTCTTTACATGCATAAGTGGAAAAGGTGATATGATATAACAAAATAGATGTACAAATGGACAAAGATTAGAAGGAAATACACAAATTTGAAATAAGTCCTGTTGAGTAATAGAGTTATAAACAGTTTCTTTTCTTCTATAAGAAAAGATATGTTAGTGTTGCTTTAATATCTTGTTTAATGATTAAAAAACCCAGCAAGCAATAGTGTACCAAATGACAGGAAAGCTTTAAGGTAAAGAATCTGCTTTAGGGACAATTATTCAAGTGAAAGAGCACAGTGGGCTGGATTTACCACAGATGCCATCATGGAAGAGAAGAGTTTTGAGTAAAAAGTAGGAGGGAATGGCCTAAAGCACGTCACAACATCTAGAAGGAGCAGGAGGTCTTGTGCTCCAGAGACACAAACAAAGACTATAAAAGGGGGGTCAGGTACCAGAATGGAAAGGCTTTGGGAGTACAGGAAAATGGATGGAAGTCAGACAACTCCTAGACAAGAGATAATGTGACCATACTTGGGGCCTGGAATGGCCACCAATATCTAGAAATGGTACATGACTTGGTACCTGAGAACACACTGGTTCTGCTGCACAGTTACCAGAGCCATATTCTTGAGAGTGGGAGAGTGGTGAATTCCCAAGGAGCCTGTTATTCCTTTGGGAATAGCAGAAGTTTCTAAGAATAAGAGGAAGCAGGAATGAAAATACTATTTGTTGAGTATCTACACATGCTAGGCACCATGGTCAGAAGTTACATATAGTAGGCTGTGAAACCTTCACAACAACCCTGTGAGGTATATACCTCTTATATCCTTTCACAACAGAAATACATTCAGAGTGGTTCTAGAACTCGCTTAGCACCTAGCATGCAAGTGACAGAGCTAAGAAGTGCCTATGTATACTTCTGAGCAACCTGAAAGGGAACACAGACAAAAGAAAGTTAATCACATTGAACAGTGAGATCATAGGTGCTTTCCTGATGACTTCTGGTAGTTTTTCTTAATGTTGTTATAATAACATTAAAGCAGTTTCTTTTGACTCTAAATGAAGAAGGAATTAGTTTGATGGATTCCTAGATGTACCCGCCCCCCCTTCCATAACCATTCATGTGATCTGAAAGTTTAACAAATTTAAGTATTAGGATTAAAAGTCTCAAAAGGCGATTGTTATAATTTTTCAAGTAATTTTTTAAAAGATAAAATAATAAGGGCACCTGGGTGGCTCAGCCTGTTAAGCGTCGGAAATCAGCTCAGGTCATGGTCTCAAGGTTGGTGCGTTTGAGCCCCACATCAGACTTTGCGTTGACAGTGCAGAGCCTGCTTCAGATCCTCTGTCTCCCTCTCTCTCTGCCCCTCTGCCTGCATGTTTTCTCTCTCTCCATCTCTCTCAAAAATGAACATAAAATAAAATAAAATTATTAAAGCAAGATTTTTAAAACACTATACAGAAAGATCTTGAAATGTAAAAACAGCAATCATTTAACTCTATATCAACTTTTTACAAATCAGGGAGTGAAAATATATGGACAGTTCCCTGAGAAGCAGCCAGAGGCCAGGGATCTTGGTTCAGACAGCTGAGCCCCTGAAGGGATTTATGTGCCTTGCCAACAGGGCAGGAGAGAATCTGGATGTTAGTGTTCCCAGAGGGAAACGAGTTTGCAAAGTGAAGCTTCTAGAGGAGGTGACTTTGTCAGAGTCTGCATTGTTGAGTCACAGGCATTTCTACAGGGGCTGACAGGGCAGATGAGCAAGCAGGCCAGGATTCAGCAAGTTCAGTACCCCACAGGCAAACAGAGCAGGTGTCAGTCCCTGTGCCCCCAAACAAACCAGTCCCAAGAAGGAAAGACTATGGTTGGTGCTGCAAGGTCGATATCAGCTAATATGTTTATACCACACAGCCCAATGTTCACATCACATTCTAAAGGCAAACAATACAGTTTTATATAATGTGGACAATAAAGACTACAAAGGTTTATGCTCTGACTAGAAAATGCAACTGAACCCTGTTTACTGTCATATCTGTGAAAGAGCTGATTCCTTTAAGCTGCTTCTCTCTCAAATTCTGTGTCTCAGGTATGTAAATCATGTTTAACAAATAAGCCTAAAGTATGGAAAGCAATAGTCTTATTTAGATCTCAGAGTCTCTGAAAACCTTGTGCCAATTCACATGTCCAACACAAGAAATGGATATAAACAAAACTTGAAATCTATTCATTTATTTTTGGCTCTAAATCCACTTCCCTGGTCTTGAGAAGAGTTGCACTGATATTAGATTTGTAGATCTGAAATTATATGCAATGTGAAATTTTAAAAAAACCTGCTACTTTGAAAATTGACCTAAACTTCTTAATTTGAAAATTGACCTAAAATCACAGGGAATAAACACCTTCTTTATTGTGGCTAATACAACAGTAAAAGACTAAACTCTCTTCTGCCTGTTTTCTTGCATCCAGTCAAAAACAACTAGCTGGCACCAAAAAGCAGCCATTTCCTCCAGGTCTCTGCCTGACCAGGTTGTGCCTCGTTAGTGGACTACAGGAAACCCTCCAGGAATCCATGACTGACTACTTGAGGCAACTGCCCAGGAAAAAGTGGGGGCCTTTTCTCTTTTACACAGTGCCAACGGCCTGGAAATTAGATCTTTGAAACCCTTCTTATGTGTAAAATGATGGATTCTTGGAGGGCTTCCTGAGGCCCGCTAATGGCTTCTCATTTAGGTAATAAGGGCTGTGGTTGTGACAGCCTTCTGACTTGCCCTAAAATACTAAATGTTTCCCAGCTTCCTGATGCACACGCAGTAAGGCCCAGCAAAGCTGACTACCAACAATATACACACCAACCTGGAGGACGTTATGCCTAATGAAAGAAACCAGACACAAAAGGACACATACTATAGATTCCGCTTACTAGAGCAAGGTCATAGAGACAAGAGAGTCAAATGGTGGTTACTGAGATGCGGAGTTAATGTTTAATAGAGACACAGAGTTTGGGAGGATGAAAAAGTTCTGGGGATGGGCAGTGGTGGTGGCCACACAA
Source organism: Leopardus geoffroyi (assembly GCF_018350155.1). NCBI lineage: Eukaryota > Metazoa > Chordata > Mammalia > Carnivora > Felidae > Leopardus > Leopardus geoffroyi. The sequence continues at coordinate 59,871 of NW_025543574.1, read as the reverse complement.
CAATGTGGATGTGCTCAATGTAACTGAGCTATACACATAACAATGGTTAGAATGGTAACTTCTGTGTTATATATATTTTGTCACGGTAATGTTTTTACAAGAGTGTAAACACCACCTGCGTTTCTTCTTACATATAAACTTTGATTTATGCCCTCACACACCTTCTACTCCAGCCTATCTTCTCATTAGTCCTTGGAAAATCTGTTCGTTTCTGTCCCTGAGCCTTTGTCATACTCTCCTCTAGCCTGGAAACACCCTGTCATTTCTACATCTCCAAATGCAGCTTAAATTTCTCCTTCTGTTTTTCCCCAGAGTACTTCCTGTTTAAACTTCTGATATGGGTAGTTAATCATGCAGTTTCTTATTATTTCATCATTTCATACTCAGATCTTGTCCTGTTCTCTCTCCCCCAACAGTCCCTAAGTTCCCTCATGCTCGGGACTGGGTCCCACATAGTAGAGAATGTTGAGGCACAGAGTAGATCTCAAAGGTGTGATGAATGATTAAATGGTGGGTGGAGAAGAGAAAACTGAAGAAAGGTGTCCTATGGGTTCCATCTTCTTCCGAGATGGGAAATCTATGAGGAGTCTGAGGCTCAAGCTCCTGAAGGAAACTGGCTTGGCAGAGACAGACAGAGAACTGAGGGGGCCTTTCAGAGAGGAAAAAGAAATCCCAGCTCACCTCTAAACAGACTGTTGGGAGCCCAATTGTTCCCTCTTCTTCTGGGTCATCGTTTCGGGGTAAGAGCAGAGTCCTGGGAAGGTAGTGCTGGAAGAAGAGGAAGAAACCGTGAGAGACTCTGGCCCTTCCTGCAGCAAGGTAAGATAAAAACTCACCTTGGATTGGATACTTCTCACCCATGAAATAGTGTTATCACCTATCCTACTTGCCTTACAGGCACTAGAGTTCAAAATGAGATAAGAGACATGGCAGTGCCTTGCTAAGGGGAAGCCAGAATGAAATAAAAGGAATGACTGAAAGCCTAAATAGCAGAAACCTTGGCAAGGCAGGATTTGCACCGCCAGGAAATAGGTGACATCTGAGCTACCCCTCTATACCCAGCTCCACTGGGCTGCACTGTCCAATGGGGCAGCCATGCAGTCATGTGGCTATGGACACTTGAAATGTGCTGAGTGTGAGTTGAGATGTGCTGTACAGGTCAAATACACGCTGGATTTTGAAGACTTAGTGAAGAAAAAAAGTGTAAAATATTTCACTGATAACTTATTATATTGATCACACATTGAAATGATAATACTTTTGGATATGTTGGGTTAAATAAAACACATTGTTAAAGTTAATTTCACCAGTTTCTTTTAACTTCCCATACGGCACACATGTACCTCGCATTATGTTTCTACTGGACAGCACTGTCCCCTACGGAATGGTGGCGGCTTGACATCTTCAAGGCAACCGATGCTTTCTCTGCACCAAACATCCAGTCTTGCAGTCCTTCGCACCTCCCAACCCCAAGCATCGGTTTTCCCCTCCCTCAGTCTGGGTAAGGGCTGATCCACTCCTTCAGTTGCAGCCCGAGGGGCTCTCCTCTCTGCCCCCACTATCTGAGTTGGTTCCTCCACGTCACTCTTCCCATATGAGCAGTGGCTCTACACCACGCCTTCCAGCTAGGGCTCCAACACTAAGCCATTTAGGTTCCAAGATTTGGGGCAGAGGGACGCTCCCGTGTGCAGCTGCAGTCACAGAGTGCATTTGGTCCTTGCGCCAGCTTCCCTCCAGCGCCAAGACTCGCCGATCTCCTCCGGCAAGCTCTCATCCAGCCATCATATGCTCCAAGGCACGGCCGCCACGACAGTAACTTAGCCTCACAAGCTATCAAACTCACTCAACGACAGCAAAACCGCAGCCTCGGGAAGGCCACCAAGCCTTCCACAGGCACACAGGGCGCTTGCGCTCCACTCTGCAGCTGCAGCCACAGCCGCCTCCCGAGCTCCTCCTGGGCCCGCAGCCGCGTTTCCGCAGTTGCTGCCCCTCAGATGTACACTCCTAAGATCGCGCTTTTAGCCATCTCTAGCCCGCAGGACAGACGGAGGCGGTCCCGCCCCCCCCCCCCGAATGATCTTGGGAGTTGTAGTCCGCAGCCCAGACGCAGGCGGGGTCGACATGAGCACCGCCCCTCCACAGGTGGCTAGCTTGGAGGCCACAGCCTTGGCAGCTGCGTCAGCTGCAAGGTCCTTGAGGACGAGAATCTCGGGGATGAGCTAGTGCCCAGCCGTCTGGCGGCTCCTTCAGCCCAGCTGCCTGCTAACACACCTGCAGCCATGGGTGTCCTGGCAGGAAAGGCACCAGCGTGGTTACAGGACAGGCACTTGGTGTTCCAGCAGACTGCAGGGGACAGAGTGAGGTCCTGAAGATTAACTCTGAGTGTCTTTCGTGGGCGAGGCACTAGCCCAGTAGGGAGGCACTAGCCCAGGCTCAGGAGAACAGAGAACCCAGACAGGCACAGGCCGCACCCTTGGGGAGTTCAGCAATTACAGGGCAGTGAGTCTAGGTGCAAGGGTGCAGGAAACTACTGAAAAGGGTAGCCAACCCTTAGCCTACAGTAACAGTAGAGGTGGGGCCCAGTAGGTAACTTTCAGCCAGAAAAATGCCTGAGATACCCAGACCTCACCTCCGCAGAGCCCAATTCGATTCTGGGTCCATGGGCCACCTTCATGTATCAAAGCACTACTATAAGGAACAACACAATTTAGCCAGACAAAGGTGAAGGACTGTAAGGGTTAAATTGTAGTGTAAGGCTAACGCTTAGCTTGAAAAATAACAACTTTGTTCTGACACTGAAGGTCAAAAGATAACAGCCTTGCTTTTACTCTTGTAAATCATACTTCATACTCTTGTGAATCAGGCTTTACCAATGAAGGAAACAAAAGCTCAAAAAAAGAGCATCAGAGACAAGGCCAAGGAGATCCACTGGTTGCAATTTAGCGGCAGAAAGTCTAAAATAATCACCTCATTCAATAACTGTTTCTAACTCATCTGGGAACTGTTTCTCTGTTCTGTTCCCAGATAACGATAAAACGATGTGATCGGCTTTAAAAACTCTGTACCCCGGCTGTTTGGAGCCACACTCTTATCAAGAGTGTTGGTCCCGATCGGTCGGCCTTGCCTCTCATTGTAATAGACTTTGTTGTGACTGTCACTGGTGCCCGTAGCATTCTGTTTCAGGAGTCGTGTGGATGCAACAGGACAAATACCAGTTACATCAATAATCTCCTTCAACACCCCTAAACATTATCCAATCTACCTTCAAACTATTTTCAAAATTGTTTACTTTCCTCCATTTCTTTACCTACCACCATAGTCCAACCGAGTGGCCTACAAAAATGCGGTTCATGTGCCCCTGGGGATGTGCACACTTTCCAAGGGTTGGGTGGGTGAGGCTATCTTTAATTTCCACATTCAGGTGCTTAAGAGCCTGACACTTTGGTCATGCACTCTCTCCATCCCCACAATCACGTTTCGTGTACTTACTTTATAAAGGAAAGCATACTCATTATTCATCCTGAAATACTTATACTGACAACTGAACTATATAATCCCAGGAGTTAAAAACTCCAGTGGGTTGGCAAAATAAAGGAACACCACCAATCATTAGTTTGGAAAAACCTTCCATCAGTGAGTTAATGAAATCATCAAGAAATTCCTTAAGACTTGAATTTTCCTACCGTACACACACTAATTTCTGCTGGAAATGAGGCATGGTTCAAAAACATCAGTATTTTAGCCTGTGTTGAGATATTACGATTTCAGATATATTGTATGCTAGAGCATGGGAGTGATTTGACATCTAATGTGCCGTAGTATTATTACTTAATTTATATTTTCTTAAAAACAGACTTTTATTTTTCCCCATAACAATTATTTTGCCAGTTATTCTTGAAACTTTTGCCTAGAACGTGTAAATAGCTAGGGAAAACTACAATCAAATAACTGAATCAGGTTAGAATAATCATCATTTTGTGATTATCTGGACAATATTTAATTTAATTTAATTTAAAATTTAATTTAATTTTACTTTATTGTTTTACATCTGGAATATTTTCTAATGCTACCAACATTCAAGATACACTGAATAATATCAACAAATAAAAAGTTTACAAGATTTTGAGATAAATTAACTTTGTAAAATAGTTAAAAACTACTTTTACCAAATTGAATCGAGAAGTGTTCCAATTATCATTACCTATTTCACTGACAAAATGTTTTATGTTTTCCACCTCCTTTTATAAAACAAAAGGCCAGCTAACAGACTGATTAAATTTTAGCAGTATATCCATTTCTCTCTTTTTTTTAATGAAATTTATTGTCAAATTGGTTTCCATACAACACCCAGTGCTCATCCCAACAGGTGCCCTCCTCAATGCCCATCACCCACCCTCCCCTCCCTCCCACCCCCCATCAACCCTCAGTTTGTTCTCAGTTTTTAAGAGTCTCTTATGCTTTGGCGCTCTTCCACTCTAACCTCTTTTTTTTTTCTTCCCCTCCCCCCATGGGTTTCCAATTTGACAATAAATTTCATATATTGATAAATAAATAAATAAATAAATAAATAAAAATAATAAAAGATGTTTTTCCAACTGCATATTAATTATGCAATTATTCAAATTGCCTAAAAAAAGTCAGACTGTTCTGACAGAAATTAAGGCTGATTTGCCTCGTTGGTGTGACAATGATGAGGGCTTTCTCCAACAAAGTTCCATGGCATATATTTCCCATATATTGAATGAGCTAGATTTGCAACTTTAAAGTTTCAGCAACAATATGTGGAAAATATGCATAAGGTAAGAGCATTTTTATCAAGAATTAATTATTGTCAAAACTGTATTTAAATTAATTTTCAGTGTGCCCAGACTTTTCTGAGCAAATCAGATGAAACAGAAATTTGTTTTCTTTTTTTTTTTCTTTTTTAAAATGTTTATTTACTTTGAGAGAGACAGAGAGAGCACTATGCATGGGTGGGGTTGGGGGTGGGGTGGCAGAGGGACAGAGAGAATCCCAAGCAGGCTCCCTGCTGGCAGCCCAGAGCCCTATCCCACAAACCAAACCGTGAGATCATGACCTGAGCCTAAATCAAGAGCCGGTCGACAAGCGACCGAGCCACCCAGGAACCCCTCTTCTTCTTCTTTTTTTTTTTTTTTATTTAAAGTTTATATTTATTTTGAGAGAGAGAGAGAGAGAGAGAGAGCACACGTGAGCAGGGAAGGGGCAGAGAGAGAGAGAGCGGGAGAGAGACAGAATCCCAAGCAGGCTCCACACTGTCAGCGCAGAGCCCAACTTGGGGCTCGAACCGACAAACTTTGAGATCGTGACCCAAGCTGAAATCGAGAGTCAGATGCTTAACCGTCTGAGCCACCCAGGCACCGTGAAACAGAGTAGTTGTAAGTAAAAGAGTAAGAGAGAGAATTTATAGCCATGTCTTTGCAAGGGCTTTTTGGTATGTCTTAGAAATTGTGAAACAAAGGACTGTAATGAGTGGAGGACCAATCCTTTTGCAGGCCAGGTGGTTTCCAAAGGGACTTACTTGAGTTGTCAGCTGATTGATAGGTCCTTAACTGATGATGAGAGATTGTTGTGCGATTGTTGGCTGACCTCACCTCATGGAAGGAATTCAAAGAATGAGATCACATTCAAAGAATGAGATCACATAGCACATTAAATCTTTTTTTGCTCCCATCCTCTCTTTTTTTTTTTTTTCTTTTCTGATTTTGGGTTTTTTTTTTTTTTAAATGGAGAATAATCGACATACAATATTATATCAGTTTCAGGTGTACAGCATAGTGATTTGACACTTGTATACATTACAAAATGGTCACCACACTAAGTCTAGTTACCATCTGTCACCATACAAAGTCGTTACGATATCATTCACTATATTCCCTATGCTGTACATTAAGTCCCCGTTGTCTTATTTATTTTATAACTGGAAGTTTGTACCTCTTCACCTATTTCATCCATACTCCCTTCACTCCCCTCCCCTCTGGCAACCATCAGTTTGTCCTCTGCATCTATGAGTCTGTTTCTATTTTGTTTTGTTGGTTTTGTTTTGTTTTGTATTTTTAGATTCCACGTGTAAGTGAAGTCATACGCTATTCATCTTTCCCTGACTTATCTCACTTAGCATGATACCCTCTAGGTCCATCCATGTTGTCACAAATGGCAAGATGTCCTTTCTTTGTGTGGCTGAGTAACATTTCATTACCATATCTTCTTTATCCACTTATCTATCGATGGGCACTTAGGTGGCTTCCATATCTTGGCTATTGTAAATAAAGCTCTGATGAACATATGCCTTTTTGAATTTGTGTATTTATTTCTTATGTTTTGAATAATGCCCAGAAGTGGAATTGCTGGGTCATATGGTATTTCTATTATTATTATTTTTTTTTTTTTTGAGGAAACTCCATACTGTTTTCCATAGTGGCTGCACCAATTTGCATTCCCACCAACAGTGCACAAGGGTATTAAAAATAGAACTACCATATGATGCAATAATTCCACTACTGGATGTTTACCCAAGGAAAAAGAAGAAACTAACTTGAAAAGATATGTGTGCCCCTATGTTTATTGCAGCATTATTTACAATAGCCAAGATATGGAGGCAACCTAAGAATCCATTGATAGACGAATGAATAAGGAAGATGTAGTGTGTGTGTGTGTGTGTGTGTGTGTATCTGCATATTAACACAATTATTCTCACACACACACACACATATACACAATGGAATATTACACACCCATAAAAAGGATGAGATCGTGCCATTTGTGACAACATGGATGGACCTAGAGGGTATTATGTTAAGTGAAATAAGTCAGGCTGAGAAACACAAACACCACATGATTTCACTCACATGTGGAATCTAAACAGCAAAACAGGGGCACCTGGTGGCTCAGTCGGTTAAGCATCTGACTTCGGCTCAGGTCATGATCTTGAGGTCCGTGAGTTCGAGCCCCATGTCGGGCTCTGTGCTGACAGCTCACAGCCTGGAGCCTGCTTCAGATTCTGTGTCTCTCTCTGTCTCTGACCCTCCCCCATTCATGCTCTGTCTCTCTCTGTCTCAAAAATAAATAAACATTAAAAAATTTTTAAAAATAAAATAAAAAACCAAACCAACCAAACAAACAAAAAGCAGAATCAGACCTGCAAATACGGAGCACAAACTGATGGTTGCCAAAGGGGAGGGAGGCGGGGGTATAGGCAAAACGGGTGAAGGCGAGTGGGAGATACCGGCTTCCGGTTGTGGGATGAGTAAATCATGGGAATAAACGGCACAGCATGGGGTAGATACTCAATGAGATTGTAATAGTATTGTATGGTGGTAGATGGTAGCTATACTTGCGGTGACTATAGCGTAAAGGATAGAGTTGAGTCACCATGTTGTACATCTGAAAGTAATGTAACATTGTGTGTCCACTGTACTTTAATAAAAAAAATAAAAATAAAATAAAAGGTTTTCCCCAAAACTCCAAAGAAAACCTACAACTCCCCCCCCAAACAAACAAATAATCAAACCAAACAGAAAAACAGTGCACGAGGCTTCCCTTTCCCCCACATCCTCTCAGACACAGGTTATTTCTTGTCTTTTTGACAGTAATCATTCTGACAGGTGTGAGGTGTTACCTCATTGTGGTTTCGATTTGCATTTCCCTGACAGTTATTTATGTTGAACATCTTTTCGTGTGCCTCTTGGCCACCTATATCTCTTCTTTGGAAAAAAATGTCTACTCGGGACCTCTGCCCATTTTTTTAATCAGATTGGTGGTGGGTTTTTGTGTTTGTTTGTTTGTTTGTTTGTTTGTTTTGTTTGTTTTTTGGATATTGAGTTTTATGGCTTCTTTATATATTTTGGATGTTAACCCCTTATTGGGTATATCTTCTCCCCTTCAGTAGGTTGTCTTTTTGTTCTGTTGATGGTTTCCTCTGCTGTGCAAAAGTTTTTTAGTCTGACGTAGTCCAACTTGGTTTTTTGTTGTTGTTGTTGTTGTTGTCGTCGTCCTCGTCTGAGGAGACAGATACAAAAAATCACTAAGACCAATGTCAAAGAGCTTACTGCCTGTTTTCTTCTAGGATTTTTATAGATTCAGGTGTTGCATTGAAGTCTTCAATCAATTTTGAGTTTACTTTTGTATATGGTATAAGAAAATGGTCCAGTTTCATTCTTTTGCATGTAGCTGTCCAGTTTTCCCAGAACCATTTATTGAAGAGCTGTCTTTTCTCCATTGTATATTCTTGTCTCCTTTGTTGTAGATTAATTGAGCATACAAGTGTGGGTTTACTTATGGGCTCTCCATTCTGTTTTATTGATATATGTTTCTGTTTTTGTGCCAGTATCATCCTGTTTTGATTCCTACAACTTTGCAGTATAACTTGAAATCTGGGAGCACAATACTTCCAGTTTTGTTCTTCTTTCTCAAGATTGCTTTGGCTATTTGGGATCTTTTGTAATTCCATACAAATTTTAGGATTCTTTGTTCTAGCTCTGTGAAAAATGACATTCATTGGTAGTTTTGATAGGGATTGCACTGAATCTTTAGATTGCTTTGGGTAGTTTGGACATTTTAAGAATATTAATTCTTCCAGTCCACGAGCATGGTGTATCTTTCCATTTATTTGAGTTGTCTTCAATTTCTTTTAGCAGTGTCTTATAGTTTTCAGAGTACAGGTCTTTCATCTCCTTGGTTGACTTTATTCCTAGGTATTTTATTCTTTTTTTTTTTTTTTTTTGGTACAGTGGAATTTAGGATTGTTTTCTTAATTTATTCTTCTGATAGTTCATTGTTAGTGTATAGAAACACAACAGATTTCTGTATATTGGTTTTGTATCCTGCAGCTTTACTGAATTCATTTAATTAGTCCCAATAGTTTTTGGTGGAGTCTTTGGGGTCTTCTATATACATATAGTATCATGTCATCTGTGAATAGTGACACTTCTACTTTTTCCTTTCCAATTTGGATGCCTTTTATTTCTTTTTGTTTTCTAACTGCGGTGGCTAGGCTCATCTGCTTCTTTAGATTAAAAAAAAAAAAAAGGAAATAGCATTACAATTAAAGCAGAATCCTGCCCCATATTTGCACACATATTTGCATACTTCTCCATGAAAACATTAATTCATTAAAAAAAAATCCCACCCACCTCTTCTAAAGACTCAATTCCAACCAAATTTTACTTTACATGTTGATTAATTATTTTTCAAAAGTTTTACTATCTTTGCTATTCTGAGCAACTGGGTGTCATGATCAACAATTGTGGTGACGAAAACTTCAAAAATGTGGAGTCTTAGCACAGTGAATAAAAATCACAATGAATAAAATAGCATTTCAACTTGTTTATATATTTTTGTTGCAAAGAAACACCATAGGGTTCCACAAAAGATGTTGAGGATAAAAGATAGATTACATTCAGATATAACTATGTGAGGGAAGGGGGATGGAGATATAAGTTCATGGAGATGAAATGTGGATGTTAATTTTCCAACTTAATGGAGAGTGTTTTGGTGTATTTTTAAATAGATGATGATGGGTGTCAAATTGCCAGGATATTTAGATTTCATTGGATACCATCAAAGTAGTGATGTTAAGGTTTTGTTCTAAAATGTCAACACTTACAATGTAGCAGAAATGACATATTTACTATTTGGACTTAGAGTGAGATGTTTTAGATGTCAACTTCCATGTGTGAGGGGATATACAGTTTCTCAGAATTGTTTGAGAGGGGTTGTGAGCAAACACCGACTACTTCCCATCTAAGCTGCTCTCCTCTGCTGGATAGGATTCTACAGTATCCCACTAACTGGTCTCTCAAAAGACCACCTTGCCCCATCCAAAACTTTCTCCGCACTGCAGCAAGAGTGATCTCTTAAGGTGCAAATCTGATCACATTAATCCCTTGCTTAGAAAATTTTCAACGACTTCCCATCGTGCTTTGAAGTAGGGCTAAAATGCCTAACCCTGGTTTACACAGGCTGAGATTTCTGATACCTGTCTGCCAACCATGATGATCTCAAACCAGCCTTTCACTCTTGCTCGACCTGCCATATTTCAGTCCCTCTTAGGTAATATTGTTCCCACCACTGGACGTTTGAACATTGCTGTACCCTTGGCCTGGAATGCTCTTGCCTTCTTCCTTCCACAAGGTATGCCCTACATGTCCTTCAGGTCCCAGCACCCTGCCATTTTCTTGGGAAAGACTCCCTTGACTTCCCAGACTAATTCATATCCTCCTTGAGAGTTCTCATATAGCACTGTGTACCTTTCTCTCATAGCACTAGTCATATTTGCCATCTTATATGTGTTAGCAGGTATGATACTTAAAGCATATCCACGAAGATTCAAGAGTGATTTTTTTTTTTTTTTAGTTTTTATTTAAATTTTAGTTAACGTACAGTGCCATATTGGTTTCAGGAGTAGAATTCAATGATTCATCCCTTACATACAATACCCAGTGCTCATCACAACAAGTGCCCTCTTTAATACCCATCAACCACCTAGCCCACACCCCCCACACCCACTTCCCTCCATCAACCCTCAATTTGTTCCCTATCATTAAGAGTCTCTTGTGGTTTGCTTCCCTCTCTCCTCTTTCCCTCTCTTCCCATATGTTCATCTGTTTTGTTTCTTAAATTCCACATATGAGTGAAATCATATGGTATTTGTCTTTCTCTGATTGACTTATTTTTCTCAGCATAGTACATTCTAGCTCCATCCACGTCATTGCAAGTGGCAAGATTTCATTCTTTTTGATGGCTGGGTAATATATATATATATATATATATATATATATATAGACACACACACACGCACCCCACATCTTCTTTATCCATTCATCAGTCGATGGACATTTGGGCTCTCTCCATAGTTTGGCCATTGTTGATAATGCTGCTATAAACATCGGGGTGCATGTACCCCTTTGAATCTGTATTTTTGTATCCTTTGGGTAAATACCTGGTAGGGAAATTGCTGGATCATAGGGTAGTTCTATTTTTAGTTTTTTGAGGAACCTCCATACTGTTCTCCAGAGTGGCTGCACCAGTGTGCATTCCCACCAACAGTGCAAGACGGTTCCCGTTTCTCCGCATCCTTGCTAAGACCTGTTGTGTCTTGAGTTGTTAATTTTAGCCATTCTGACAAGTGTGAGGTGGTATCTCATCATGGTTTTGATTTGCATTTCCCTGATGATGAGTGATGTTGAGCATCTTTTCATGTGTCTGTTAGCCATCTGGATGTCTTCTTTGAAAAGTGTCTACTCATGTCTTCTGCCCATTTCTTCACTGGGTTATTTGTTTTTTGGGTGTTGAGTTTGATAAGTTCTTTATAGATTTTGGATACCAACCCTTTATCAGATATGTCATTTGCAAATATCTTCTCCCATTCCATGGGTTGCCTTTTAGTTTTGTTGACTATTTCTTTTGCTATGCAGAAGCTTTTTATCTTGATGAAATCCCAATAGTTCATTTTTCGCTTTTGCTTCCTTTGCCTCTGGTGACGTGTCTAGTAAGAAGTTGCTACGGCCAAGGTCAAAGAGGTTGCTGCCTGTGCCCTCCTCTAGGATTTTGATGGTTTCCTGTCTCACACTGAGCTCTTTCATCCGTTTTGAATTTAATTTTTTGTGTATGGTGTAAGAAAGTGGTCCAGTTTCATTCTTCTGCATGCCGCTGTCCAGTTTCCCCAACACCATTTGTTGAAGAAACTGTCTTTCTTGCATTGGATATTCTTTCCTGCTTTGTCGAAGATTAGTTGACCATATAGCTGTGGGTCCATTTCTGGGTTTTTTATTCTGTCCCATTGATCTAAGTGTCTGTTTTTGTGCCTGTACCATACTGCCCTGATGGACTGCAGCTTTGTAATATTGCTTGAAATCTGGAATCATGATTCTTCCAGTTTTGCTTTTCTTTTTCAGAATTGCTTTGGCTATTTGGGGTCTTTTGTGGTTCCATACAAATTTTAAGATTAAAAATGCTGGTGGTAGTTTGATAGGGATTGCATTAAATGTGTAGATTGTTTTGGGTAGCATAGACATTTAAACAATGTTTGTTCTTCCAATCCATGAGCATGGAATGTTTTTCCATTTCTTTGTCTCCTCTTCAGTTTTGTTCATAAGTGTTCTATAGTTTTCAAAGTAAAGATCTTTTTACCTCTTTAGTTAGGTTTATTTCTAGGTATCTTTTTGTTTTTGGTGCAGTTGCCTAGAGTCAACAGAAGAAGGAAAATAATAAATATTAGAGCAGAAATAAATGATATAGAAACAAACAGACAAACAAAAATCAGGAGAATAGATCAATGAAACAAAGAGCTGGCTCTTTGAAAAGATTAATAAAATTGATAAACCTCTAGCCAGACTTATCAAAAAGAAAAGACAAAGGGCCTAAATAGATAAAATCACAAATGAAAGAAGAGAGATCACAACCAACACCACAGAAATATAATTATAAGTTAATACTATGAAAAATTATATGCCAACAAACTGGGCAATCTGGAAGAAATGGATAAATTCCTAGAAACTTACAAACTACCAAAACTGAAACAGGAAGAAGAAGAAAATTTGAACAGATCCACAACCAGAAAAGAAATTGAATCAGTAGTAAAAAAATCTCCCAACAAACAAAAGTCCTGGGCCAGACGGCTTCCCAGGGGAATTCTACCAGACATTTAAAGAAGAGTGAATACCTTTTCTTCTTCAACCATTCCAAAAGATAGAAATGGAAGGAAAACTTCCAAACTCTTTCTATGAAACCAGCACTACCTTTAATCCAAGACCAAAGACCCCACTAAAAGCGAGAATTACAGGCCAATATCCCTGATGAACGTGGATGCAAAAATTCTCAATAAAATTTGTAGCAAGTCGAATTCAACAGTACCTTAAAAGAATTATTCAACATGATCAAGTGGGATTTATTCCTGGGCTGCAGGGTTGGTTCAATATTCACAAATCAATCAATGTGACACACCACATTAATAAAAGAAAGGATAAGAACCATGTGATCCTGTCAATAGATGCAGGAAGAGCATTTGACAAAATACAGCACCCATTATTGATAAAAACCCTCAAGAGCATAGGGATAGAAGGAACATATCTCAACATCATAAAGGCCATGTAAGAAAGACCCACAGCTAGTATCATCTTCAATGGAGAAAAACCGAGAGCCTTTCCCCTACGGTCAGGAACAAAACAAGGATGTCCACGTTCACCACTGTTATTTAACGTAGTACTAGAAGTCTTAGCCTCAGCAGACACCAAAAGGAAATATAAGGCATCCAAATCGGCAAGGAAGAAGTCAAACTTTCACCATTCGCAGACAACATGACACTCTATGTAGAAAACCCAAAAGACTCCACCAAAAAAATTGCTAGAACTAATACATGAATTCAGCAAAGCTGCAGGATATAAAATCAATGTGCAGAAATCTGTTGCGTTTCTATACACCAATAACGAAGCAGCAGAAAAAGGAGTGATTTTTAAAAAATTCAAAATTACAGTTCCTCCACATGCATTCCCAAGCCATCCACTCAATTCCTTTTGAATGACAGAACAGCTCTTTGGCCTCCGTTCATTCCTTCCTACACTACAGTTTATGGGTCACTCTCCATGCTCTGAGTTCTCCTCACTTGATGAGTCTTGACACTAAAAAAGGACACTCTTCTGTTTCATGCACCTGTCTCCGACATCCAAGAGTCATAGTTTTCTTTTTTTTTTTTTTTTAATTTTTTTTTCAACGTTTATTTATTTTTGGGACAGAGAGAGACAGAGCATGAACGGGGGAGGGGCAGAGAGAGAGGGAGACACAGAATCGGAAACAGGCTCCAGGCTCCGAGCCATCAGCCCAGAGCCTGACGCGGGGCTCGAACTCCCGGACCGCGAGATCGTGACCTGGCCGAAGTCGGACGCTTAACCGACTGCGCCACCCAGGCGCCCCAATAGTTTTCAAGAGGATGGTCTTTATCAGGCCCCATAGAAGAAAGAAAAGGAGGAGGAGGAGGAGGAGGAGGAGGAGGAGGAGGAGGAAGAGGAGGAGGAGGAGAAAAAGGAGGAGAAGAAGAAGGAGAAAGAGAAGAAGCGGGAGGGGATGGAGCGAGGGAGGGAAGGGGAGAAGGAAGAAGAGGAGGAGGAGGAGGAGGAGGAGAATGAGGCCAAGAGTTATACCCTTTATTCTCTTTGGACGTTTCTTGTTTCACTGACTGCCCGGATCCCTGAACTCTAGAGCCATACTTGACTTGAAACAAGCACTCAGTGAATACTGGTTGATCCTTTGCAGCTCTGTACTATCCATTCCTGGAAGGAAATGTGCACAAAGAGCTTTTTCTGCCACCTGAATGGATGCCAGGACACTGGGGTAGGGGTGGGGTGAGTCCCCTTGATGGATATGACAGAGTTTATTCCTCAACGTTTGCATGGGGGATAATTTCCTTATGGTCTGTGGTCACCCCTTAGATTATGCACTGAGTTAGGGCAGGGTCTGCTTCTGCTCTGATGTGCAGGCGGAGGCTCAGCACATACTATAATGAGTGGAATGTAGAGGGTACAGCTCAACTCCTTGTTGGATAAATTAAAGAAGTTCCTCACTTTGTCTGGGGAAGGCCCTCGGAGCTCCCCCAAGTTCACCAGGATGGAATTTCCTTCCCCGTGGGGGAGAAGGAGGGAAGGAAAAGATAAAACATATCTTTCCTTCCCAAGGGAAGGGATCCCCTGTACACCTGGCCCCTGGAGGCTAAAGGAACACTTGCATTTGGAGAAGGCTGGAGGTTAGTTACGAGAGAGGCAGCCCAGGAAGGAGGGCCATAGACAAGTAAGCAAAGGCTTCAGGGCTCACTGAGGTCCTGTTGGGCTGGATTGGCTGGTCTGGCTCCTGAGGGAGAACGTGGACTCAGTCACCAGGGTCAAGGCAATATAGGGCAGGACGCACCCTTATTCCAGGCACAGAGGTGGCAGGTCAGGAGAGAGAGACTTGTGCTCCTTTCAAGGGCTTCGTTCCTAGGAGGTGGCAATGGCAATGGCTAGGCTCTGAGGAGGCAGGGCTGGGAGAGGAGCCTGCACATTACAGAGGCACTGTACTCACCATGGCAGGGAACACAATGTCACCTCAGGAGAATGCCAGAACTTGGAATCTTCCAAAACACTACCACATACACTCTCTCAGGGGATTCTCACAGCCTCCCAGTGAGACAGGCAGATGATTCCGATTGACAGATGAGGAAATAGGGGTTCTCCAGGGAAGTGCGACTTTCCCAGGCAAACACAACGGAACCCAGGTGTCTTAGTTATCTCAGGCCACTGTAAGGAAATACCACAGACTGGGCAGCTTAAACAACAGACCTTGATTTTCTCATAGTTCTGGAGGCTGGAAGTCTGAGATCAGGGTGCCAATGTGGTTGGTTTCTGCTGAGAGCTCTCTTCCCAACCTGTAGGTGGCTTCCATCGCTTTGTGTGCTCACAGGACCTCTTCTTTGTGCATTTGGAGATGGGGGAGAGGGGAGAAAGAGAGACAGTGTGAGAGAGAGAGAGAGAGACAGAGAGAGACAGAGACAGAGACAGACAGAGCACTACCTGGCATCTCTTCTCAGAAGGACACTACTCCTTATCGGATCAGGGCCTTATGATCTCATTTAACCTTAATTGCCTCCTTATAGGCCTTATCTCCCAATACAGTCATTGGGATTTAGGGCCCTGGCATACAAACATACGTACATACATTCATACAAACACTGGGGAGACAAAATTCAGTCCATAGCACCAGGTGCTCTGTAACAGAGCCTTAAAGAACATGGTTCATTTTATTACTGCTGCCTCTACTCAAAGTGTACACAGTTTGATGCATTTTGAAAATTGCATCCACTCAGTGACTGACCCAGCCCTTTGTCAAGCTACAGACCATTTCTGTCTTCCCAGGAGGTACCTCTGACTGCCTCGCCAGTTGCTCCTGCCTCCCTGGAGGCAACCGCCCTCAGAATGTCCTGTGCCACAGATCCTTTTTGCCTCCTCTTGCATTCTGTATCAGTGGAATCATACGGTGTCACACTCTGGCGTCTAACCTCTCTCACTTGGCATATTGTCTGTGAGACACACCGATGGGGTTGTGAGGGTCAGGGGCCCACTGGTTTTTACTGCTGTGTGGGATCGCCACAGGGTAGGGATTCACAGCAAGCCCCTTATCCCTTCTCCTGCTAATGGGCATTTGGGTTGGCTCCAGTGTGGGGCTATTATGATGAAAGCTGATGGGAACATTGTTGAGTGAGTCTCCTTCTTTATGTTCCATTCTCCTAGGTAAATAAGTAGGAGAGCCAGGGCTGGGTCTCAAGGTAGCTGGATGATTTGTTGAAAATGACTGCATGCAGATATTTAAAGCTGTTCTGACAATTCACACTCCTATCACCAATTCTCAACATGAGAACCATCCTAACCCCGACCCAAGGCAGAGAGAGGCTGGCAACCACTCGAGGCTGACCACACCCCGAGTCCCACATTTGCATCCCCCAGAGGGACTTCCATGAGTTACAGAGTGTGCCGTAGGCAACCGGGTCTGTGAAGGACCGAAGGAGGACATGCTGACACTTATCCAGCCCAGCAGTACCCTGAGTCGGGGAAGCATGAGTGCCACGTTGAGGTGATGCTCCAAAGCGCCGTGTGAACCCAAAAGGAGCCACCTGCGCTTTCGAGGTTTCAGTGGGCAGGTGGACACAGAGGGGGCTGGCAGCCAGGAAGAAGCTGAGAAAGTACTGTCCCCCATGTAGGAGCAGCCAACAAGGAGATGGCGGGTTCAAAAAGGGAGGAGAGGGCCCGCCTGGCTGCCCAAGAGCCTGTGGAGGGCTTGGGGCAGGGCAGGGAGCCCCCAGAGGCTAGGAGCAAGAACCGGGTGTGTGAGGAGAAGGGGTGGTGGAGGAAGAGGGCTGTTGAGCAGCCAGAGAAGTCTTCGGCTGGCTGGGACCTGGTCTGAAGCCACAGTTTAGGAAGTGTGGATGGGCACTGCCTGGTAAGAAGGTAGGAGGGAACTTCAGGCTCTCCCTGGAGGAGACAGGAGGGGCCCGTTTGGCTGTGCAGGGCTTGGGCCCTTGGCGTTTGTGGTGCAAAGCAGAGAAGCTCTTCCTGGGTTGTGAGCAGACAACACTCTCACTCAACCTGTGGAAGTTAAGGGACACACCTGAGGTCAAGTGAAGCAGCCAAGTGAAGGGAAGCACCGAGACCTCCCTCTGCTGCCATGCCCATGTTCTATGTGCTCAGCTAGGCTGGCCAACCCTTGGACTTTATTCCCAACAGCTACTACTAGAGGAAGTATGTTATGGGAGCGTCCAGTCACCTAGTGGCCCGGGCCCTCTGTGAGTCTTGATGGAAGCATCTCTGCGCCACCCAAAGTGAAGTGTTTCTGTGCTTATTTCTCCACGTGGTTAACATCTACTGGGTGCTGGCTCTGTGCAGGGCCCAGTACTGGAAATCAGGGGGACCAAGCCAAAAGACGGAAGACCCTGGGAGCTGGGCCAAGCAGGTGGCACAATTACAATTCCTTTACCTCTACCAGGGAGCCCAGCTGCCCACAGGGCCTGGGTGGCAGTGGGGGTAGGAGGAAGAGGGAAGAGTGTATATCTACCTGGGTGTCACACAGGCCTCTCAAATGCAAGCATGGCCACAGGAACTCATCCCCACCCCCGTCACCCCACTTCCCAACACCCTCTCTCACAAAAGGTGAGAGGAAAAGAAAGATAACTGTTGGTGTGATTCTCCATGTCAGAGAAGGACCCTCCCATCCTCTGGGCCCACACACAAGTGAAAAATCTGGGACCCTGCTTGAGCCCTCCCTGTGCCTTCTCCCTCCCTAGAGACTGTATCTTCCCCCTTTCTCTTTAAACCCTCTGCCTGAAGAGACCGAGCCCATCACCGTCTGGTCTGGCCGACTGCAGAAAACCCCGTCTGCTCCAGGCTTACCTCCCTGCTGCCCAGTTAACCACACAGCAGGTCTGATCCTTGCCACCCTCTCACTTCAAACCCATCGGGGCCCTCCACAGCCCTCAGGGTAAAGGTCCCAGGCCCGTGGCAGATGGCAGCAGGCTGACATATTCAGGTGCTTGCTCAAAACAAGGCACTGAGGGCCTCCTCTGAGCCAGGCTCTGGGATGAGGCCCTGGGATGAGAAACATGGGCAAGGCCCCTTCTCCTGGGGAGCTTGCCATCTGGGGAGGGAGACCCTGATGCCCCAAAACAGAGACCCAAATCTCTGCTTTCTATCTATCATATGATGACATATAAATCAATGCTGCTAAATATGAATGGAGAGTATTCCAGGTTCCACTTTTGTTGTGGGTGGCTGGGCAGAGGAGGCCTCTGGGAGGAGAAGGCATTTCTGCTGAGACTTGAATGAGGAAGAGGAGGAAGAGGAGGCCACCACCACAGGAAGTTCTTGGGGTGGGTTGTCCCACACAGAAGCGGAGGGAAGGCAGAGGCCACAGATGGGAAAGAGCTGGGTATGGTGCTCTGGGGCCAGCTGATAAGGCCAACGAATCAGGAGTTTGGTGAGAGGTGCTGGGGGTGGGTGGTATGGGAAGAAGAAGACCATAAGAGGAGGCCAGCTCCCGGGGGGTGGGGGTGGGGCAAAGGGGGCTTTTGGCCAGGGAAGGGACTTTGGAGTTTCCTTAGTCTAAAGAGATGGGGAGCCACAGGGAGGACTTGTCACTGGGGAGGAGCATGGTCTGGTGCTGTTGCAGAGAGTTTGCCCTGGCTTCCCTGTGGGTGGGAGTGAAGTAGAAAGAGAGGCCAGAGTGGAGGCTGGGAGAGCAGGAGACCATGGAGACGTGGAGAGGGCCAGCAGTCATCGATTAAAGTGGATAAAATCCCACATTGGGTTAGATTGGGCGTAAGGAACAAAGGAGAGGGGAGAAAGAATCCTGGCATCTTTGCTGGAGCAACCAGGTGGAAGGTGGAGCCCTTGGGGGAATCCCGGGGAAGAAGCAAGTGTGTCGAGGAGGATGAAATGCTCCTGTTTGGACATCTTCATCCTGCAATTCCCATGGGGCATCCAAGCGTGCAGTTTGATGAGGACATGAGGAGCTCAGGGAAGGGGGTCCCACCCAGAGACAAAACATTTGGAGCCATCAGCGGGCAGATGGTCCCTCGGATGAGAGGACTTTGGGCGAGAATGGCGTTGGAGGCACCAAAGGTCCTGGGGCTGAGGCTGGGAGCCCACCTCCACCGCACTGAACTCAAGCAAAGGAGAAGGAGGAGGGAGTTCCAACGATGGGCAGGCAGGGAGGGAGGAGATTAGCCCAAAGGTGGGGGCTTACAGAAGCTGAGAAAGGAAAAGGTTGTGAGAAGGAAGGAGGGTCAACTGTGCTGAGAGGTGGAGCAAAATGAGGGCTGAAAGGTGACAAAGGAAAAGTAGTCAAGGCATCACAGTCCAGCCCCAGCGGGGGGAGGGAGTAATGGGCACCCCAAGGTAGAGCCAGACAGTCCTGGACTTGGAGTCAGCAGGTATGGAAGGAAGGAGAGTAGGAAGAGACGAGGCTGAAAACAGAGGGAAGGAATTGACAGTCGGTCTGCAGGCCAGCTGGCTGGCTGGGGACACGGGACCCATGTATGTTCCCACGGGAGCACCCTCTCTGAGGAAGGACCCCAGATAAATCATGGCAGAAACCAAGAAAGAGGACAATGTGGGGTGCGAGCCATGGCAGGGCTAACACCAAGGTTTGGTGGACAGAAATTCTCACTGTGGGTGTTTAGAGCAGCAGTTCACCTGTATTAGGAGAGGCTGTCTTGGCCCTCAGCGGGGAGAAGGGGAGGGGGTCCACACACGAGGCCGACTGGGAAAGCTGGTTTGTGACAGAACACTCGTGCTTCTTCATTTACCCAGCATTTACCACCTGAGAGACAGGAAAGTCGGGAGAGTAAGACCATATGGGCCAGTCAAGCTCCCACTATGAGACCAACTCCAATGTGGCCTGTTTCTGGGCGATGGGTGAGTGTAGAAAAAAATGAGAGTGCCTTTGCCCTTGATGCTAGGAACTTTCTCCCAGTAACAGGCCAATGAGGCTTCTCAGCAGTGGGGAGGAAATGAGCAAAGGAGATTCACAGAAGAGGAACTGGGAATGGCCAACACACTTGTGCAAGGATGCCCAACCTCACTGCCGACCAGGGAAATGCAAGGCCCACAGTAATGAGGTAGCACTTCTCCCCATGGGAGTGGGCAAGTGGTCAAGGCTGGACAAGACCAAAGGCTGCTCAGGCTGTGGGGGCACACAGGACCACACCTATGCTGCTGGTGGGAGTGAACACAGGTTCAGCCACTCATGGGAGATAACAGATTAGCAACACCTGGCCATGGCTTTGATGGGCACAGCCCAAGTCCCAGAAAAACCACTTCTTGGCGTACGTTCCAGAGCCTGTCAGGCCGACAGCGGCTAAGACAGGCATGCGTGGGGTGCTGGTGGCAGCAGTGTCTGTAACAGTCAAAGACTGGGAACAGTGTGAACGCCCATCCACAGGGTCATAGACAAATAAACCAGGGCTGTGATTCAACAAGGAGCATGAGTGAGCTGGACACTCAGGAAAACCTTGACCGGTATAGCTTGAGTGTGAAAGGCAAGTCACGGAAGAGGATGTCTGGCCAGATGCCAGGCAGGCAAGGAAAGAGAAGCCAACAGCGCCGGTTGGGAACCTGTCTGCCATCTGACCGGTGGAGAGGCTGTCCACATGGCCCCAGACTCCCATGACAGGATGGGTGCAAGGTGGCGAGGCCCAGAGGGGCTGGCACTCCATTTTGAGTTGTGGCAGCACTGCCTTGGTACAGTGACTAGCCTAGGTAGCAAAGGAAAGGGGAAGGATCTGTAGAAGAAGACTGACTCGGGGCCAGACAGAGGTCTCTGGGGAGGCACAACACCCATGCTGCCCTCAGGGGCCAAGAGAGCAGATGTCTCAGAGCTCATTAGGCTGGCGAGAGCACAGGGGGGCAGGGGACACATCCAGCGCTTCACGCCCAGCCCACTGGCTCTCCTGTACACACCCTCAGGTAGAGACCCCAGTTCTGTCCCTCCACTGAGGCCCAGAGAAGGGGCAATGACTTGCCCAAGGACACATGGTAAGATACAGGCCCAAGGGGTTGAGCTCTAAGTAGCAGAAGCCCGTTCTTGGGATTGGGACATGAAGTGAGCAAAACAGGAAAGTCCTTGACACCCTCCTTGGGGCAGGGCCCTGGCACTGGGGCAGCGACGCATCTTGGCCCGTCGTGTGCCCACAGCGGCCACGGCCCCCGCGCGAGTATGGGGACTGCTGACCCCCGGTTGCGGTGGTGTGTGCGAGCGCTCATGTGCGCAGGTGGCATCTATTCCACGTAGTAGCACCCGGACGAAGTGCTTCTCGCCTAGCTGGGACAGGACCCGTTCTGGGTGGAGTGGACGAGGGGCGGAAACAGGTGAAGGAGCCCCAGAACGCGCCCCCATCCCGCGCTCCACCCATGCCAGAATGCAGCGCTGGCGGGCGCATCTCGGGCCTGCCCAGCGGCTCTCTGGTGGGCACCCGGGGATATGGACCCCTCGCCAGGCTGACGCCCCCGAGAGCATGTTCCGGGAGGGGCGGGAGGTGGGCAGGGTTGGGTCTAGGATGGGGGCACTGGCTCTCGGGTCCCCAGGGTCCCCACCTGTGCCAGCGCCCCCTCGGGGGCGGGGGAAGGAGCAGGTGACGTCACGCGCGGTCCCGGGGTGCCCGCGGCGGTGGCCACAGCCTGGCCGCGTGACCCGCGCGCGCCAATGGCCCGGCGGTCTCCGGGGCGACGCGGAGGGTCCGCGCTCCGCCGCCGCTGCGCCCCCGCCCCGAGTCCGCACTGCAGAGAGTGGTGGCGAGCAGGCGCCGGCGCGCTAGCCCACGTGCCGCGCTGAGAGAGGGACAGGGAGAGGAAGAAGGAGAGGGAGTGAGAGGCAGCCAGGAAAAGAGGGGCGCACGACCCCGCTGCCGCTCGGCGCAGCCCCTGCGCCCCACCTGCTGGGACCTCGACGAGGAAGGACCCCGACCCAGAGGAAGGTAGGTACCAGAACCGGGGAGGGTGCGCTCAGCCCTCCGGGAGACCCGCCCGCCCGCCGCCCGCCCTCCGCCCGCCCCAGTAGGACTGCGGCAGCCCGCGGGGGCGAGAGGGACGCGGTGGGGAGGGGGCCGTGGCCCCGGCGGGCGGGTGGAAGGCGGGGCAGGGGTCTAGCCTGGGCTGCAAAGGTACCGCCCCGAGGGAGGAGGGTCACCTGGGGGGTGGGCGCGGCGGGGCGGAGGGGGGGGGAGCTTAACCTCGCTCTCGCCTCGTTTGTATTCACAGGCTGTGGAGACCTGGGCGGTTCTCTCTGAGTCCTAGGCTCCCTCACTAACTCACCCCCCCCCCCGCCCCCTCCACCCTGCCCAGTGTCACCCTGGTCCGCGCCGGGAACCGTTTCCTACCGCTGATATTAACCCCGCGCCGGCGGAAATTGCACGCGATGGCGGTGACGATGCTGCGGGACTGGTGCAGGTGGATGGGCATCAGCGCTCGAAGGGGTCTGCTCATTCTGGGCATCCCGGAGGACTGTGATGAAGCCGAACTCCAAGAGTCTCTGGAGGCCGCCCTGTGGCCCATGGGTCACTTCACCGTGCTGGGCAAAGTGTTTCGAGAGGAGGATAATGCCACTGCAGCTCTGGTCGAGCTTGACCGGGAAGTTAACTATGCTTTGGTCCCCAGGGAAATCCCGGGCACCGGGGGTCCCTGGAACGTAGTCTTTGTGCCCCGTTGCTCAGGCGAGGAGTTTCTCAGTCGCGTGTTCCACTTCCTGGAGCAACAGGGGCAGACGGTGGAGAGTGTGGCTGGGGCCCTGGGGCTGGGACTGCGCAGGGTGTGCTGGCTCAGATCGGTCAGTCAGGCAGTCCAGCCCTGGGTGGAGACCATGCGGTACCAGCGCCTGGGCGTGTTTTCTGGGAGGGATCAGCCCGCCCCAGGGGAGGAGTCCTTTGAGGCCTGGCTAGACCACACCACAGACATGCTACATGTATGGCAGGGGGTCTCAGAAAGGGAGAAGAGGAGGCGGCTGATGGAGGGCCTTCGAGGGACGGCCCTGCAGCTCGTGCACGGGCTCCTGGCAGAGAACCCTGCCAGGACGGCTCAGGACTGCCTGGCGGCCCTGATCCAGGTGTTTGGAGACAACGAGTCGCAGGCAACCATCCGGGTGAAGTGTTTGACAGCTCAGCGAGAGTCAGGCGAGCGGCTCTCTGCTTTCGTGTTGCGGCTGGAAGTTTTGCTGCAGAAAGCCATTGAGAAGGGGGCCCTGGCCAGAGCCTCAGCTGACCATGTACGCCTGAGGCAGGTGCTCGCCAGGGCCAACCTTATTGAGCCACTGGATGAAGCGCTGAGGAAGTTGAGAATGGTTGGGAGGTCTCCAAGTTTCCTAGAGATGCTGGGGCTTGTTCGGGAGTCTGAGGCCTGGGAGGCCAGTCTAGCCAGGAACGAGAGAGCCCAGGCAGAGGAAGGGGCTGGTGCCCGGGCCAATGCCCAGGCTGATGCCAGAGTCGGTGCTAAGGCGGAGGATGACAAGGTGGAGGAGAAGGAGCAGGAAGAGCGGGAGTCTGAGGAGGAGGACAGTGACGATCATGACGCTGTCCTTGCGGGCCTAGGTCAGGCAAGACCCTCAGAGGCCCCTGGGGGCCCCACCCCTGCCCAGATGGGCAGCGCTTCCAGGGAGGGCCCGGGAGGTCCTGGCTGTGAGCCGGAGGGCCTCGCCCAGGCAGGAGACCAGGAGGCTGGGGAGCCCCTGGAGGAGGGGCCCAAGCCCATCCCAGAGGAGTTGGGAAATGAGGACGGGGCTGGGGAGATGAGCCCCGCCAAGTCCTCCTCGGGCAAATAGGCTCAGAAGGCCCAGAGGCCCCCTCTCCTCTCAGACAGCAGAGCTCTGGAGGCAGGGGGAGGCCACTCCAGGGCAGCAGCCTCACCCCACATGTGGAGCAGGGCCAAGGGAAGGACCCACCCAGCCCAAGCCAAACCCCCGGGCACTCCACCACCCCCACGGGGACCTGATCACCACCATCAGCCCTTCCAACGGACCAGGATGACCATACTTGATGCAGAATGGGGCAGGGAGAGGTGCCCCCTCCCATGGCAGCTCCGCCCCAGCCCCAGCCCCAGCCCCAGCCCGAAACCCTGCCAGTCCAGGCAGCCAGCCTGGGAAGCACCCCTGAGTGGCTGGCCCTAGCCTAGGTGAGGGGCACCTGAAAATGTGTGCCGCCCACACTGGCCTGGGAGATGTTAGGGGCCGTCTCAAGGGTGCCGGCCCCTCGGGCCGCCCAAGAGGGGGACCCTCATTCACTGACCCCTGGAGCACGTCGCTCCATGCTCTGGGAAGCCCACTTGTGTCTCTGTAGGCCCCTTAGTGACCCCCCGTGTCGAGTGGCACCCCCAGCTCCCCCTACACACACACTAGTTACCATTCCCATGCAGAGCCCTGAGGTGTGCAGGAGCCCGCGGCGGGTGTCCTGGCCTAACGCAGCAGCCACCTCTCAGCCCGGGTGTGTGCCATGAGCTTCAGTGCGAGCCCAGGCTCTGCTCGCTGTCGTCTGGTGTCGTGAGCTCAGCCTCTGCTTCCTCGGTGTAGATTTAGGCCAACTGCTGCTTGTTCTTGTGGAGATGTATGTGTGTTCTTATCTGAGCAGCTGCCCCCACCCCACCCCAGAGACCTCTCGAGCCCAATCCCAGGAGATGGCGGGAAGGACAGAAGAGAGCATGGCTGGTGCTCACCCCGTGACCTCAGGAAGGAGGCACTGGACCAAGGACAGAGGTGGCCTGTGGGAGTCTCCACGGAAACCGTGCTCTGATGTGCCACTCTCTTGTTACTTGTGACTCAGTTTCTTCGGCTTGTCCAAGTGCCCCGTGCTGCGTTTTCCAGACTGTCCTGTGCGGGCCATAGGGCAGGACCAGGCCCCAGCATGTCGGCCAGAGTGGAGAGTGCCCTGGAGTGAGGGGCCATGGCCAGCATCCGCATTCATCATCCTGGCCAAGGGCCGATCGTGGAGCCCTCAGGAAGGGAGACTATGGCAGGAGGGCCACGGTGTTGGGGGAAACAGAGGCACCTCATTTGGGACCCCAAGAGGAGGGGGTCCGTGACCTATGGGCTGTAGTGACCGTCAGACGTTCCTCTCTGTGTTGTCATTCCCTCTCTTCAATGGTTTCAGTAAATGTTTCTCTTCAATAAATTTCATTGAATGTTTCAGCCGAGTCTTGCCTCTGCTGTGGGCAATTGAGGGAAGGGTCTACTGGGGTTGGGAGAGGGAGCCAGAGAAAAGATTCTTGTTCAGCACCCATGGGAGGCTTCTCCAGTGACAGGGTAGGGTAGGCATTTTGACAGGAAAAATAGAATGTGTTGAGGGCCATTGTTCTATTTTATAGGTGAATTATAAAGTTTTGGGGTTCCATTGGTCCTCATCTTGGGTTGGTCCTGTCACCTTTGCTTTTTGAAATGTGTGAGGTTTTTCATAGTTTTCTCCTTTACTAGGGGGAAGTGTACACTGGCATCCAGCTGCTGGGATTGAATATTGTTTCAGGTGCGTGATGCACGGAGTGGGGCCATGCAACAAAGAACTGTCTTGTCCCAAAGGGTTATAACATCCTTGGTGAGAAAGCCAAATTAGACTGATGGGGTTTTATTTTTTTTTTTTATTTTCAGTTTTTGTTTCAATTCTAGTTAATTAACAGACAGTGTTATGTTTGTTTCAGGTGTACAGTATAGTGATTCAACACTTCCATACATCACCCGATGCTCATCAGAAGGGCCCTCCTTAGTCCCCATCATCTATTTGACTCATTACCAACCCACCTCCCCTCTGGTAACCATCAGTTTGTTCTCTATAAATAAGAGTTTGTTTCTTGGTTTCTCATGGAATACTACTCGGCAATCAAAAAGAACGCAGTCTTGCCATTTGCAGCAATGTGGATGGAACTAGAATGGATTATGCTAATCAAAATAAATCAGGCAGAGAAAGACAAAAGTCATAGGATTTATCTCATATGTGGAGTTTAAGAAACACAACAGATGAACATAGGGGAAGGGAAGGAAAATAAGATAAGAACAGGGTGGCAACAATGGTATGGTACTGGGGTATGTTCAGGGTTGCATCCAAGATAGGCTGTGTGACTGGAACTTAGCACAAGCTGTGGCTGGCTGAAGCACCTAGAAACCTCAGGGAGTCCCAGGAATAATTAGGTTCAACTTTGAAGGGAGGGGAATGGACATCCGGTAGTACCTGAGGCTCCAGAATCTGTGGAAGGGCTGCATGGCTCAGGGCATCCACAGGCTCAGAGAGTTCATGTGTGTAATCCCAGAACCAAACAGTCACGGAATGGCCTGGTCATGATGTTGGGTGCCCATACGAGGAGCTGCATGCTGGAGTCTGTGGTGAGGGGCTATCCCATGCATTTGTGATCAGTAACCATAAGAGACTATTAAGTACAGAGAACAAACCCAAGGCTGATGAAGGGTAGGTGGATGGGGTTTGGGCTAAATGGGTGATGGTCATTAAGGAGGGCACTTGCTGGGATGAGTACTTGGTGTTATATGGAAGTGATGAATCACTGGGTTCTACTCCTGAAACCAAAACTACACGGTATATTAACTAACATGAATTTAAATAAAATTTAAAAAAGAGTCTGCTTCTCGATTTCTCTATCTCTTATTTTTCCCCTTTGTTTGTTCATTTTGTTTCTTAAATTCTATATATGTATGAAATTATATGGTATTTGCCTTTTCTGACAGACTTATTTCACTTAAAATAATACTCTCCAGCTAGAACCATGTTGTTGCAAATGGCAAGATTTCATCCTTTTTATGGTTGAATATTATTCCAGGGTGTATGGATGTGCATGTGTGTGTGTGTGTGTGTGTGTGCGTGTGTGTGTGCATGTGTGTATATGAGAAGCTTCGTAGCTGGTGTGAGGGAGACAAGAGAGAGGAGGGTTATTGTGTAGGACAACTTTCACTCTCAGTAATGGAATCACTGCTACCTATTTACTCAGTGGAACCTTTTCCTGCTTGGGGGCCACTGTATATGCTTGCACGGATGTTGACTACAGTACAGCATTAATAAACTCTGGTCATATGCTGTATTTAATGTAACTGGCAATAAGGCAGCAAAGGAAAGGGTCTCTATCTGCAGGCAGCCTGACCTAGAAGGAAGCAAAGCATTCCTAAGCTTACTCTTGTGTGCAAAAGCAAAGGACTGTCCATAGGTGCTTTGAAGTGATTAAAAAACAAAACAAAACAAAACAAAACAAAACAAAACAAAACAAAACAAAACACTAGTACCAGGTGTGGGCACCTTCCAACGTTCTGAAAAATCACTGATTTCTGCCAAACCCTGTGGCCTGAGACCAAGCATCTGAGCATGGGGGGACAATCACCCACAATCCCACAGCGAGAGAGAGAGAGAGAGAGAGTTATGGCTGAGTTATGATCGTTTGGTGTTCAGTGTCACATACTAGTATTGCCAGACATAGCTCATTTATCAAGTTAAAATTATTAGAAATTTTATTAGAAATTTATTAGAAATGTTTGCTTGTTTGGTGGAACACCTGAAGAACGAATTACTTGCAATCCAGGTTTTGATACACACACACACACACACACACACATCACATCTTCTTAGACTGATAGGGTTTTTAAACAAAAAAAACCCATATTGGTTTTAATTTCAGGTATTCTAAGTGTGACAATCTCATTATGGAACAATAATTTAAAAAGTTACTAAGCGACAGAAAATCTCTAGGCTCTAGAAACGTGTGGTATCTTATATACAGCAGGAATGTCTGAAACATGGAAATACTGTGGTGGCCTTCCAAGAATTTCCTCCTGCTGCACAAGGCACGAAGGATGTGGAACCCAGCCTGTCCTACCCTTCATCCCTAGGGCATCCATGCCCTAGACCATGGCTAGCCCTAGACAGCTCTAGACCACGATACATCAAACTAAGTAGTTTGCAGAGAGGGTGATATTTGTGCCCATCCTCCCCCAAAACCTGTAAGCCAATGGTGCGCTCTCTCCCTCTCTCTCTCTCTCTCTCTCGCTGTGGGATTGTGGGTGATTGTCCCCCCATGCTCAGATGCTTGGTCTCAGGCCACAGGGTTTGGCAGAAATCAGTGATTTTTCAGAACGTTGGAAGGTGCCCACACCTGGTACTAGTGTTTTGTTTTGTTTTGTTTTGTTTTGTTTTGTTTTGTTTTGTTTTGTTTTTTAATCACTTCAAAGCACCTATGGACAGTCCTTTGCTTTTGCACACAAGAGTAAGCTTAGGAATGCTTTGCTTCCTTCTAGGTCAGGCTGCCTGCAGATAGAGACCCTTTCCTTTGCTGCCTTATTGCCAGTTACATTAAATACAGCATATGACCAGAGTTTATTAATGCTGTACTGTAGTCAACATCCGTGCAAGCATATACAGTGGCCCCCAAGCAGGAAAAGGTTCCACTGAGTAAATAGGTAGCAGTGATTCCATTACTGAGAGTGAAAGTTGTCCTACACAATAACCCTCCTCTCTCTTGTCTCCCTCACACCAGCTACGAAGCTTCTCATATACACACATGCACACACACACGCACACACACACACACACACACACATGCACATCCATACACCCTGGAATAATATTCAACCATAAAAAGGATGAAATCTTGCCATTTGCAACAACATGGTTCTAGCTGGAGAGTATTATTTTAAGTGAAATAAGTCTGTCAGAAAAGGCAAATACCATATAATTTCATACATATATAGAATTTAAGAAACAAAATGAACAAACAAAGGGGAAAAATAAGAGATAGAGAAATCGAGAAGCAGACTCTTTTTTAAATTTTATTTAAATTCATGTTAGTTAATATACCGTGTAGTTTTGGTTTCAGGAGTAGAACCCAGTGATTCATCACTTCCATATAACACCAAGTACTCATCCCAGCAAGTGCCCTCCTTAATGACCATCACCCATTTAGCCCAAACCCCATCCACCTACCCTTCATCAGCCTTGGGTTTGTTCTCTGTACTTAATAGTCTCTTATGGTTACTGATCACAAATGCATGGGATAGCCCCTCACCACAGACTCCAGCATGCAGCTCCTCGTATGGGCACCCAACATCATGACCAGGCCATTCCGTGACTGTTTGGTTCTGGGATTACACACATGAACTCTCTGAGCCTGTGGATGCCCTGAGCCATGCAGCCCTTCCACAGATTCTGGAGCCTCAGGTACTACCGGATGTCCATTCCCCTCCCTTCAAAGTTGAACCTAATTATTCCTGGGACTCCCTGAGGTTTCTAGGTGCTTCAGCCAGCCACAGCTTGTGCTAAGTTCCAGTCACACAGCCTATCTTGGATGCAACCCTGAACATACCCCAGTACCATACCATTGTTGCCACCCTGTTCTTATCTTATTTTCCTTCCCTTCCCCTATGTTCATCTGTTGTGTTTCTTAAACTCCACATATGAGATAAATCCTATGACTTTTGTCTTTCTCTGCCTGATTTATTTTGATTAGCATAATCCATTCTAGTTCCATCCACATTGCTGCAAATGGCAAGACTGCGTTCTTTTTGATTGCCGAGTAGTATTCCATGAGAAACCAAGAAACAAACTCTTATTTATAGAGAACAAACTGATGGTTACCAGAGGGGAGGTGGGTTGGTAATGAGTCAAATAGATGATGGGGACTAAGGAGGGCCCTTCTGATGAGCATCGGGTGATGTATGGAAGTGTTGAATCACTATACTGTACACCTGAAACAAACATAACACTGTCTGTTAATTAACTAGAATTGAAACAAAAACTGAAAATAAAAAAAAAAAATAAAACCCCATCAGTCTAATTTGGCTTTCTCACCAAGGATGTTATAACCCTTTGGGACAAGACAGTTCTTTGTTGCATGGCCCCACTCCGTGCATCACGCACCTGAAACAATATTCAATCCCAGCAGCTGGATGCCAGTGTACACTTCCCCCTAGTAAAGGAGAAAACTATGAAAAACCTCACACATTTCAAAAAGCAAAGGTGACAGGACCAACCCAAGATGAGGACCAATGGAACCCCAAAACTTTATAATTCACCTATAAAATAGAACAATGGCCCTCAACACATTCTATTTTTCCTGTCAAAATGCCTACCCTACCCTGTCACTGGAGAAGCCTCCCATGGGTGCTGAACAAGAATCTTTTCTCTGGCTCCCTCTCCCAACCCCAGTAGACCCTTCCCTCAATTGCCCACAGCAGAGGCAAGACTCGGCTGAAACATTCAATGAAATTTATTGAAGAGAAACATTTACTGAAACCATTGAAGAGAGGGAATGACAACACAGAGAGGAACGTCTGACGGTCACTACAGCCCATAGGTCACGGACCCCCTCCTCTTGGGGTCCCAAATGAGGTGCCTCTGTTTCCCCCAACACCGTGGCCCTCCTGCCATAGTCTCCCTTCCTGAGGGCTCCACGATCGGCCCTTGGCCAGGATGATGAATGCGGATGCTGGCCATGGCCCCTCACTCCAGGGCACTCTCCACTCTGGCCGACATGCTGGGGCCTGGTCCTGCCCTATGGCCCGCACAGGACAGTCTGGAAAACGCAGCACGGGGCACTTGGACAAGCCGAAGAAACTGAGTCACAAGTAACAAGAGAGTGGCACATCAGAGCACGGTTTCCGTGGAGACTCCCACAGGCCACCTCTGTCCTTGGTCCAGTGCCTCCTTCCTGAGGTCACGGGGTGAGCACCAGCCATGCTCTCTTCTGTCCTTCCCGCCATCTCCTGGGATTGGGCTCGAGAGGTCTCTGGGGTGGGGTGGGGGCAGCTGCTCAGATAAGAACACACATACATCTCCACAAGAACAAGCAGCAGTTGGCCTAAATCTACACCGAGGAAGCAGAGGCTGAGCTCACGACACCAGACGACAGCGAGCAGAGCCTGGGCTCGCACTGAAGCTCATGGCACACACCCGGGCTGAGAGGTGGCTGCTGCGTTAGGCCAGGACACCCGCCGCGGGCTCCTGCACACCTCAGGGCTCTGCATGGGAATGGTAACTAGTGTGTGTGTAGGGGGAGCTGGGGGTGCCACTCGACACGGGGGGTCACTAAGGGGCCTACAGAGACACAAGTGGGCTTCCCAGAGCATGGAGCGACGTGCTCCAGGGGTCAGTGAATGAGGGTCCCCCTCTTGGGCGGCCCGAGGGGCCGGCACCCTTGAGACGGCCCCTAACATCTCCCAGGCCAGTGTGGGCGGCACACATTTTCAGGTGCCCCTCACCTAGGCTAGGGCCAGCCACTCAGGGGTGCTTCCCAGGCTGGCTGCCTGGACTGGCAGGGTTTCGGGCTGGGGCTGGGGCTGGGGCTGGGGCGGAGCTGCCATGGGAGGGGGCACCTCTCCCTGCCCCATTCTGCATCAAGTATGGTCATCCTGGTCCGTTGGAAGGGCTGATGGTGGTGATCAGGTCCCCGTGGGGGTGGTGGAGTGCCCGGGGGTTTGGCTTGGGCTGGGTGGGTCCTTCCCTTGGCCCTGCTCCACATGTGGGGTGAGGCTGCTGCCCTGGAGTGGCCTCCCCCTGCCTCCAGAGCTCTGCTGTCTGAGAGGAGAGGGGGCCTCTG
Source organism: Leopardus geoffroyi (assembly GCF_018350155.1). Classification (NCBI taxonomy): domain Eukaryota; kingdom Metazoa; phylum Chordata; class Mammalia; order Carnivora; family Felidae; genus Leopardus; species Leopardus geoffroyi. The sequence goes on along the minus strand of NW_025543574.1, from coordinate 28,285 downwards.
GGCCTTCTGAGCCTATTTGCCCGAGGAGGACTTGGCGGGGCTCATCTCCCCAGCCCCGTCCTCATTTCCCAACTCCTCTGGGATGGGCTTGGGCCCCTCCTCCAGGGGCTCCCCAGCCTCCTGGTCTCCTGCCTGGGCGAGGCCCTCCGGCTCACAGCCAGGACCTCCCGGGCCCTCCCTGGAAGCGCTGCCCATCTGGGCAGGGGTGGGGCCCCCAGGGGCCTCTGAGGGTCTTGCCTGACCTAGGCCCGCAAGGACAGCGTCATGATCGTCACTGTCCTCCTCCTCAGACTCCCGCTCTTCCTGCTCCTTCTCCTCCACCTTGTCATCCTCCGCCTTAGCACCGACTCTGGCATCAGCCTGGGCATTGGCCCGGGCACCAGCCCCTTCCTCTGCCTGGGCTCTCTCGTTCCTGGCTAGACTGGCCTCCCAGGCCTCAGACTCCCGAACAAGCCCCAGCATCTCTAGGAAACTTGGAGACCTCCCAACCATTCTCAACTTCCTCAGCGCTTCATCCAGTGGCTCAATAAGGTTGGCCCTGGCGAGCACCTGCCTCAGGCGTACATGGTCAGCTGAGGCTCTGGCCAGGGCCCCCTTCTCAATGGCTTTCTGCAGCAAAACTTCCAGCCGCAACACGAAAGCAGAGAGCCGCTCGCCTGACTCTCGCTGAGCTGTCAAACACTTCACCCGGATGGTTGCCTGCGACTCGTTGTCTCCAAACACCTGGATCAGGGCCGCCAGGCAGTCCTGAGCCGTCCTGGCAGGGTTCTCTGCCAGGAGCCCGTGCACGAGCTGCAGGGCCGTCCCTCGAAGGCCCTCCATCAGCCGCCTCCTCTTCTCCCTTTCTGAGACCCCCTGCCATACATGTAGCATGTCTGTGGTGTGGTCTAGCCAGGCCTCAAAGGACTCCTCCCCTGGGGCGGGCTGATCCCTCCCAGAAAACACGCCCAGGCGCTGGTACCGCATGGTCTCCACCCAGGGCTGGACTGCCTGACTGACCGATCTGAGCCAGCACACCCTGCGCAGTCCCAGCCCCAGGGCCCCAGCCACACTCTCCACCGTCTGCCCCTGTTGCTCCAGGAAGTGGAACACGCGACTGAGAAACTCCTCGCCTGAGCAACGGGGCACAAAGACTACGTTCCAGGGACCCCCGGTGCCCGGGATTTCCCTGGGGACCAAAGCATAGTTAACTTCCCGGTCAAGCTCGACCAGAGCTGCAGTGGCATTATCCTCCTCTCGAAACACTTTGCCCAGCACGGTGAAGTGACCCATGGGCCACAGGGCGGCCTCCAGAGACTCTTGGAGTTCGGCTTCATCACAGTCCTCCGGGATGCCCAGAATGAGCAGACCCCTTCGAGCGCTGATGCCCATCCACCTGCACCAGTCCCGCAGCATCGTCACCGCCATCGCGTGCAATTTCCGCCGGCGCGGGGTTAATATCAGCGGTAGGAAACGGTTCCCGGCGCGGACCAGGGTGACACTGGGCAGGGTGGAGGGGGCGGGGGGGGGGGTGAGTTAGTGAGGGAGCCTAGGACTCAGAGAGAACCGCCCAGGTCTCCACAGCCTGTGAATACAAACGAGGCGAGAGCGAGGTTAAGCTCCCCCCCCCTCCGCCCCGCCGCGCCCACCCCCCAGGTGACCCTCCTCCCTCGGGGCGGTACCTTTGCAGCCCAGGCTAGACCCCTGCCCCGCCTTCCACCCGCCCGCCGGGGCCACGGCCCCCTCCCCACCGCGTCCCTCTCGCCCCCGCGGGCTGCCGCAGTCCTACTGGGGCGGGCGGAGGGCGGGCGGCGGGCGGGCGGGTCTCCCGGAGGGCTGAGCGCACCCTCCCCGGTTCTGGTACCTACCTTCCTCTGGGTCGGGGTCCTTCCTCGTCGAGGTCCCAGCAGGTGGGGCGCAGGGGCTGCGCCGAGCGGCAGCGGGGTCGTGCGCCCCTCTTTTCCTGGCTGCCTCTCACTCCCTCTCCTTCTTCCTCTCCCTGTCCCTCTCTCAGCGCGGCACGTGGGCTAGCGCGCCGGCGCCTGCTCGCCACCACTCTCTGCAGTGCGGACTCGGGGCGGGGGCGCAGCGGCGGCGGAGCGCGGACCCTCCGCGTCGCCCCGGAGACCGCCGGGCCATTGGCGCGCGCGGGTCACGCGGCCAGGCTGTGGCCACCGCCGCGGGCACCCCGGGACCGCGCGTGACGTCACCTGCTCCTTCCCCCGCCCCCGAGGGGGCGCTGGCACAGGTGGGGACCCTGGGGACCCGAGAGCCAGTGCCCCCATCCTAGACCCAACCCTGCCCACCTCCCGCCCCTCCCGGAACATGCTCTCGGGGGCGTCAGCCTGGCGAGGGGTCCATATCCCCGGGTGCCCACCAGAGAGCCGCTGGGCAGGCCCGAGATGCGCCCGCCAGCGCTGCATTCTGGCATGGGTGGAGCGCGGGATGGGGGCGCGTTCTGGGGCTCCTTCACCTGTTTCCGCCCCTCGTCCACTCCACCCAGAACGGGTCCTGTCCCAGCTAGGCGAGAAGCACTTCGTCCGGGTGCTACTACGTGGAATAGATGCCACCTGCGCACATGAGCGCTCGCACACACCACCGCAACCGGGGGTCAGCAGTCCCCATACTCGCGCGGGGGCCGTGGCCGCTGTGGGCACACGACGGGCCAAGATGCGTCGCTGCCCCAGTGCCAGGGCCCTGCCCCAAGGAGGGTGTCAAGGACTTTCCTGTTTTGCTCACTTCATGTCCCAATCCCAAGAACGGGCTTCTGCTACTTAGAGCTCAACCCCTTGGGCCTGTATCTTACCATGTGTCCTTGGGCAAGTCATTGCCCCTTCTCTGGGCCTCAGTGGAGGGACAGAACTGGGGTCTCTACCTGAGGGTGTGTACAGGAGAGCCAGTGGGCTGGGCGTGAAGCGCTGGATGTGTCCCCTGCCCCCCTGTGCTCTCGCCAGCCTAATGAGCTCTGAGACATCTGCTCTCTTGGCCCCTGAGGGCAGCATGGGTGTTGTGCCTCCCCAGAGACCTCTGTCTGGCCCCGAGTCAGTCTTCTTCTACAGATCCTTCCCCTTTCCTTTGCTACCTAGGCTAGTCACTGTACCAAGGCAGTGCTGCCACAACTCAAAATGGAGTGCCAGCCCCTCTGGGCCTCGCCACCTTGCACCCATCCTGTCATGGGAGTCTGGGGCCATGTGGACAGCCTCTCCACCGGTCAGATGGCAGACAGGTTCCCAACCGGCGCTGTTGGCTTCTCTTTCCTTGCCTGCCTGGCATCTGGCCAGACATCCTCTTCCGTGACTTGCCTTTCACACTCAAGCTATACCGGTCAAGGTTTTCCTGAGTGTCCAGCTCACTCATGCTCCTTGTTGAATCACAGCCCTGGTTTATTTGTCTATGACCCTGTGGATGGGCGTTCACACTGTTCCCAGTCTTTGACTGTTACAGACACTGCTGCCACCAGCACCCCACGCATGCCTGTCTTAGCCGCTGTCGGCCTGACAGGCTCTGGAACGTACGCCAAGAAGTGGTTTTTCTGGGACTTGGGCTGTGCCCATCAAAGCCATGGCCAGGTGTTGCTAATCTGTTATCTCCCATGAGTGGCTGAACCTGTGTTCACTCCCACCAGCAGCATAGGTGTGGTCCTGTGTGCCCCCACAGCCTGAGCAGCCTTTGGTCTTGTCCAGCCTTGACCACTTGCCCACTCCCATGGGGAGAAGTGCTACCTCATTACTGTGGGCCTTGCATTTCCCTGGTCGGCAGTGAGGTTGGGCATCCTTGCACAAGTGTGTTGGCCATTCCCAGTTCCTCTTCTGTGAATCTCCTTTGCTCATTTCCTCCCCACTGCTGAGAAGCCTCATTGGCCTGTTACTGGGAGAAAGTTCCTAGCATCAAGGGCAAAGGCACTCTCATTTTTTTCTACACTCACCCATCGCCCAGAAACAGGCCACATTGGAGTTGGTCTCATAGTGGGAGCTTGACTGGCCCATATGGTCTTACTCTCCCGACTTTCCTGTCTCTCAGGTGGTAAATGCTGGGTAAATGAAGAAGCACGAGTGTTCTGTCACAAACCAGCTTTCCCAGTCGGCCTCGTGTGTGGACCCCCTCCCCTTCTCCCCGCTGAGGGCCAAGACAGCCTCTCCTAATACAGGTGAACTGCTGCTCTAAACACCCACAGTGAGAATTTCTGTCCACCAAACCTTGGTGTTAGCCCTGCCATGGCTCGCACCCCACATTGTCCTCTTTCTTGGTTTCTGCCATGATTTATCTGGGGTCCTTCCTCAGAGAGGGTGCTCCCGTGGGAACATACATGGGTCCCGTGTCCCCAGCCAGCCAGCTGGCCTGCAGACCGACTGTCAATTCCTTCCCTCTGTTTTCAGCCTCGTCTCTTCCTACTCTCCTTCCTTCCATACCTGCTGACTCCAAGTCCAGGACTGTCTGGCTCTACCTTGGGGTGCCCATTACTCCCTCCCCCCGCTGGGGCTGGACTGTGATGCCTTGACTACTTTTCCTTTGTCACCTTTCAGCCCTCATTTTGCTCCACCTCTCAGCACAGTTGACCCTCCTTCCTTCTCACAACCTTTTCCTTTCTCAGCTTCTGTAAGCCCCCACCTTTGGGCTAATCTCCTCCCTCCCTGCCTGCCCATCGTTGGAACTCCCTCCTCCTTCTCCTTTGCTTGAGTTCAGTGCGGTGGAGGTGGGCTCCCAGCCTCAGCCCCAGGACCTTTGGTGCCTCCAACGCCATTCTCGCCCAAAGTCCTCTCATCCGAGGGACCATCTGCCCGCTGATGGCTCCAAATGTTTTGTCTCTGGGTGGGACCCCCTTCCCTGAGCTCCTCATGTCCTCATCAAACTGCACGCTTGGATGCCCCATGGGAATTGCAGGATGAAGATGTCCAAACAGGAGCATTTCATCCTCCTCGACACACTTGCTTCTTCCCCGGGATTCCCCCAAGGGCTCCACCTTCCACCTGGTTGCTCCAGCAAAGATGCCAGGATTCTTTCTCCCCTCTCCTTTGTTCCTTACGCCCAATCTAACCCAATGTGGGATTTTATCCACTTTAATCGATGACTGCTGGCCCTCTCCACGTCTCCATGGTCTCCTGCTCTCCCAGCCTCCACTCTGGCCTCTCTTTCTACTTCACTCCCACCCACAGGGAAGCCAGGGCAAACTCTCTGCAACAGCACCAGACCATGCTCCTCCCCAGTGACAAGTCCTCCCTGTGGCTCCCCATCTCTTTAGACTAAGGAAACTCCAAAGTCCCTTCCCTGGCCAAAAGCCCCCTTTGCCCCACCCCCACCCCCCGGGAGCTGGCCTCCTCTTATGGTCTTCTTCTTCCCATACCACCCACCCCCAGCACCTCTCACCAAACTCCTGATTCGTTGGCCTTATCAGCTGGCCCCAGAGCACCATACCCAGCTCTTTCCCATCTGTGGCCTCTGCCTTCCCTCCGCTTCTGTGTGGGACAACCCACCCCAAGAACTTCCTGTGGTGGTGGCCTCCTCTTCCTCCTCTTCCTCATTCAAGTCTCAGCAGAAATGCCTTCTCCTCCCAGAGGCCTCCTCTGCCCAGCCACCCACAACAAAAGTGGAACCTGGAATACTCTCCATTCATATTTAGCAGCATTGATTTATATGTCATCATATGATAGATAGAAAGCAGAGATTTGGGTCTCTGTTTTGGGGCATCAGGGTCTCCCTCCCCAGATGGCAAGCTCCCCAGGAGAAGGGGCCTTGCCCATGTTTCTCATCCCAGGGCCTCATCCCAGAGCCTGGCTCAGAGGAGGCCCTCAGTGCCTTGTTTTGAGCAAGCACCTGAATATGTCAGCCTGCTGCCATCTGCCACGGGCCTGGGACCTTTACCCTGAGGGCTGTGGAGGGCCCCGATGGGTTTGAAGTGAGAGGGTGGCAAGGATCAGACCTGCTGTGTGGTTAACTGGGCAGCAGGGAGGTAAGCCTGGAGCAGACGGGGTTTTCTGCAGTCGGCCAGACCAGACGGTGATGGGCTCGGTCTCTTCAGGCAGAGGGTTTAAAGAGAAAGGGGGAAGATACAGTCTCTAGGGAGGGAGAAGGCACAGGGAGGGCTCAAGCAGGGTCCCAGATTTTTCACTTGTGTGTGGGCCCAGAGGATGGGAGGGTCCTTCTCTGACATGGAGAATCACACCAACAGTTATCTTTCTTTTCCTCTCACCTTTTGTGAGAGAGGGTGTTGGGAAGTGGGGTGACGGGGGTGGGGATGAGTTCCTGTGGCCATGCTTGCATTTGAGAGGCCTGTGTGACACCCAGGTAGATATACACTCTTCCCTCTTCCTCCTACCCCCACTGCCACCCAGGCCCTGTGGGCAGCTGGGCTCCCTGGTAGAGGTAAAGGAATTGTAATTGTGCCACCTGCTTGGCCCAGCTCCCAGGGTCTTCCGTCTTTTGGCTTGGTCCCCCTGATTTCCAGTACTGGGCCCTGCACAGAGCCAGCACCCAGTAGATGTTAACCACGTGGAGAAATAAGCACAGAAACACTTCACTTTGGGTGGCGCAGAGATGCTTCCATCAAGACTCACAGAGGGCCCGGGCCACTAGGTGACTGGACGCTCCCATAACATACTTCCTCTAGTAGTAGCTGTTGGGAATAAAGTCCAAGGGTTGGCCAGCCTAGCTGAGCACATAGAACATGGGCATGGCAGCAGAGGGAGGTCTCGGTGCTTCCCTTCACTTGGCTGCTTCACTTGACCTCAGGTGTGTCCCTTAACTTCCACAGGTTGAGTGAGAGTGTTGTCTGCTCACAACCCAGGAAGAGCTTCTCTGCTTTGCACCACAAACGCCAAGGGCCCAAGCCCTGCACAGCCAAACGGGCCCCTCCTGTCTCCTCCAGGGAGAGCCTGAAGTTCCCTCCTACCTTCTTACCAGGCAGTGCCCATCCACACTTCCTAAACTGTGGCTTCAGACCAGGTCCCAGCCAGCCGAAGACTTCTCTGGCTGCTCAACAGCCCTCTTCCTCCACCACCCCTTCTCCTCACACACCCGGTTCTTGCTCCTAGCCTCTGGGGGCTCCCTGCCCTGCCCCAAGCCCTCCACAGGCTCTTGGGCAGCCAGGCGGGCCCTCTCCTCCCTTTTTGAACCCGCCATCTCCTTGTTGGCTGCTCCTACATGGGGGACAGTACTTTCTCAGCTTCTTCCTGGCTGCCAGCCCCCTCTGTGTCCACCTGCCCACTGAAACCTCGAAAGCGCAGGTGGCTCCTTTTGGGTTCACACGGCGCTTTGGAGCATCACCTCAACGTGGCACTCATGCTTCCCCGACTCAGGGTACTGCTGGGCTGGATAAGTGTCAGCATGTCCTCCTTCGGTCCTTCACAGACCCGGTTGCCTACGGCACACTCTGTAACTCATGGAAGTCCCTCTGGGGGATGCAAATGTGGGACTCGGGGTGTGGTCAGCCTCGAGTGGTTGCCAGCCTCTCTCTGCCTTGGGTCGGGGTTAGGATGGTTCTCATGTTGAGAATTGGTGATAGGAGTGTGAATTGTCAGAACAGCTTTAAATATCTGCATGCAGTCATTTTCAACAAATCATCCAGCTACCTTGAGACCCAGCCCTGGCTCTCCTACTTATTTACCTAGGAGAATGGAACATAAAGAAGGAGACTCACTCAACAATGTTCCCATCAGCTTTCATCATAATAGCCCCACACTGGAGCCAACCCAAATGCCCATTAGCAGGAGAAGGGATAAGGGGCTTGCTGTGAATCCCTACCCTGTGGCGATCCCACACAGCAGTAAAAACCAGTGGGCCCCTGACCCTCACAACCCCATCGGTGTGTCTCACAGACAATATGCCAAGTGAGAGAGGTTAGACGCCAGAGTGTGACACCGTATGATTCCACTGATACAGAATGCAAGAGGAGGCAAAAAGGATCTGTGGCACAGGACATTCTGAGGGCGGTTGCCTCCAGGGAGGCAGGAGCAACTGGCGAGGCAGTCAGAGGTACCTCCTGGGAAGACAGAAATGGTCTGTAGCTTGACAAAGGGCTGGGTCAGTCACTGAGTGGATGCAATTTTCAAAATGCATCAAACTGTGTACACTTTGAGTAGAGGCAGCAGTAATAAAATGAACCATGTTCTTTAAGGCTCTGTTACAGAGCACCTGGTGCTATGGACTGAATTTTGTCTCCCCAGTGTTTGTATGAATGTATGTACGTATGTTTGTATGCCAGGGCCCTAAATCCCAATGACTGTATTGGGAGATAAGGCCTATAAGGAGGCAATTAAGGTTAAATGAGATCATAAGGCCCTGATCCGATAAGGAGTAGTGTCCTTCTGAGAAGAGATGCCAGGTAGTGCTCTGTCTGTCTCTGTCTCTGTCTCTCTCTGTCTCTCTCTCTCTCTCTCACACTGTCTCTCTTTCTCCCCTCTCCCCCATCTCCAAATGCACAAAGAAGAGGTCCTGTGAGCACACAAAGCGATGGAAGCCACCTACAGGTTGGGAAGAGAGCTCTCAGCAGAAACCAACCACATTGGCACCCTGATCTCAGACTTCCAGCCTCCAGAACTATGAGAAAATCAAGGTCTGTTGTTTAAGCTGCCCAGTCTGTGGTATTTCCTTACAGTGGCCTGAGATAACTAAGACACCTGGGTTCCGTTGTGTTTGCCTGGGAAAGTCGCACTTCCCTGGAGAACCCCTATTTCCTCATCTGTCAATCGGAATCATCTGCCTGTCTCACTGGGAGGCTGTGAGAATCCCCTGAGAGAGTGTATGTGGTAGTGTTTTGGAAGATTCCAAGTTCTGGCATTCTCCTGAGGTGACATTGTGTTCCCTGCCATGGTGAGTACAGTGCCTCTGTAATGTGCAGGCTCCTCTCCCAGCCCTGCCTCCTCAGAGCCTAGCCATTGCCATTGCCACCTCCTAGGAACGAAGCCCTTGAAAGGAGCACAAGTCTCTCTCTCCTGACCTGCCACCTCTGTGCCTGGAATAAGGGTGCGTCCTGCCCTATATTGCCTTGACCCTGGTGACTGAGTCCACGTTCTCCCTCAGGAGCCAGACCAGCCAATCCAGCCCAACAGGACCTCAGTGAGCCCTGAAGCCTTTGCTTACTTGTCTATGGCCCTCCTTCCTGGGCTGCCTCTCTCGTAACTAACCTCCAGCCTTCTCCAAATGCAAGTGTTCCTTTAGCCTCCAGGGGCCAGGTGTACAGGGGATCCCTTCCCTTGGGAAGGAAAGATATGTTTTATCTTTTCCTTCCCTCCTTCTCCCCCACGGGGAAGGAAATTCCATCCTGGTGAACTTGGGGGAGCTCCGAGGGCCTTCCCCAGACAAAGTGAGGAACTTCTTTAATTTATCCAACAAGGAGTTGAGCTGTACCCTCTACATTCCACTCATTATAGTATGTGCTGAGCCTCCGCCTGCACATCAGAGCAGAAGCAGACCCTGCCCTAACTCAGTGCATAATCTAAGGGGTGACCACAGACCATAAGGAAATTATCCCCCATGCAAACGTTGAGGAATAAACTCTGTCATATCCATCAAGGGGACTCACCCCACCCCTACCCCAGTGTCCTGGCATCCATTCAGGTGGCAGAAAAAGCTCTTTGTGCACATTTCCTTCCAGGAATGGATAGTACAGAGCTGCAAAGGATCAACCAGTATTCACTGAGTGCTTGTTTCAAGTCAAGTATGGCTCTAGAGTTCAGGGATCCGGGCAGTCAGTGAAACAAGAAACGTCCAAAGAGAATAAAGGGTATAACTCTTGGCCTCATTCTCCTCCTCCTCCTCCTCCTCCTCTTCTTCCTTCTCCCCTTCCCTCCCTCGCTCCATCCCCTCCCGCTTCTTCTCTTTCTCCTTCTTCTTCTCCTCCTTTTTCTCCTCCTCCTCCTCTTCCTCCTCCTCCTCCTCCTCCTCCTCCTCCTCCTCCTCCTCCTTTTCTTTCTTCTATGGGGCCTGATAAAGACCATCCTCTTGAAAACTATTGGGGCGCCTGGGTGGCGCAGTCGGTTAAGCGTCCGACTTCGGCCAGGTCACGATCTCGCGGTCCGGGAGTTCGAGCCCCGCGTCAGGCTCTGGGCTGATGGCTCGGAGCCTGGAGCCTGTTTCCGATTCTGTGTCTCCCTCTCTCTCTGCCCCTCCCCCGTTCATGCTCTGTCTCTCTCTGTCCCAAAAATAAATAAACGTTGAAAAAAAAATTAAAAAAAAAAAAAAAAGAAAACTATGACTCTTGGATGTCGGAGACAGGTGCATGAAACAGAAGAGTGTCCTTTTTTAGTGTCAAGACTCATCAAGTGAGGAGAACTCAGAGCATGGAGAGTGACCCATAAACTGTAGTGTAGGAAGGAATGAACGGAGGCCAAAGAGCTGTTCTGTCATTCAAAAGGAATTGAGTGGATGGCTTGGGAATGCATGTGGAGGAACTGTAATTTTGAATTTTTTAAAAATCACTCCTTTTTCTGCTGCTTCGTTATTGGTGTATAGAAACGCAACAGATTTCTGCACATTGATTTTATATCCTGCAGCTTTGCTGAATTCATGTATTAGTTCTAGCAATTTTTTTGGTGGAGTCTTTTGGGTTTTCTACATAGAGTGTCATGTTGTCTGCGAATGGTGAAAGTTTGACTTCTTCCTTGCCGATTTGGATGCCTTATATTTCCTTTTGGTGTCTGCTGAGGCTAAGACTTCTAGTACTACGTTAAATAACAGTGGTGAACGTGGACATCCTTGTTTTGTTCCTGACCGTAGGGGAAAGGCTCTCGGTTTTTCTCCATTGAAGATGATACTAGCTGTGGGTCTTTCTTACATGGCCTTTATGATGTTGAGATATGTTCCTTCTATCCCTATGCTCTTGAGGGTTTTTATCAATAATGGGTGCTGTATTTTGTCAAATGCTCTTCCTGCATCTATTGACAGGATCACATGGTTCTTATCCTTTCTTTTATTAATGTGGTGTGTCACATTGATTGATTTGTGAATATTGAACCAACCCTGCAGCCCAGGAATAAATCCCACTTGATCATGTTGAATAATTCTTTTAAGGTACTGTTGAATTCGACTTGCTACAAATTTTATTGAGAATTTTTGCATCCACGTTCATCAGGGATATTGGCCTGTAATTCTCGCTTTTAGTGGGGTCTTTGGTCTTGGATTAAAGGTAGTGCTGGTTTCATAGAAAGAGTTTGGAAGTTTTCCTTCCATTTCTATCTTTTGGAATGGTTGAAGAAGAAAAGGTATTCACTCTTCTTTAAATGTCTGGTAGAATTCCCCTGGGAAGCCGTCTGGCCCAGGACTTTTGTTTGTTGGGAGATTTTTTTACTACTGATTCAATTTCTTTTCTGGTTGTGGATCTGTTCAAATTTTCTTCTTCTTCCTGTTTCAGTTTTGGTAGTTTGTAAGTTTCTAGGAATTTATCCATTTCTTCCAGATTGCCCAGTTTGTTGGCATATAATTTTTCATAGTATTAACTTATAATTATATTTCTGTGGTGTTGGTTGTGATCTCTCTTCTTTCATTTGTGATTTTATCTATTTAGGCCCTTTGTCTTTTCTTTTTGATAAGTCTGGCTAGAGGTTTATCAATTTTATTAATCTTTTCAAAGAGCCAGCTCTTTGTTTCATTGATCTATTCTCCTGATTTTTGTTTGTCTGTTTGTTTCTATATCATTTATTTCTGCTCTAATATTTATTATTTTCCTTCTTCTGTTGACTCTAGGCAACTGCACCAAAAACAAAAAGATACCTAGAAATAAACCTAACTAAAGAGGTAAAAAGATCTTTACTTTGAAAACTATAGAACACTTATGAACAAAACTGAAGAGGAGACAAAGAAATGGAAAAACATTCCATGCTCATGGATTGGAAGAACAAACATTGTTTAAATGTCTATGCTACCCAAAACAATCTACACATTTAATGCAATCCCTATCAAACTACCACCAGCATTTTTAATCTTAAAATTTGTATGGAACCACAAAAGACCCCAAATAGCCAAAGCAATTCTGAAAAAGAAAAGCAAAACTGGAAGAATCATGATTCCAGATTTCAAGCAATATTACAAAGCTGCAGTCCATCAGGGCAGTATGGTACAGGCACAAAAACAGACACTTAGATCAATGGGACAGAATAAAAAACCCAGAAATGGACCCACAGCTATATGGTCAACTAATCTTCGACAAAGCAGGAAAGAATATCCAATGCAAGAAAGACAGTTTCTTCAACAAATGGTGTTGGGGAAACTGGACAGCGGCATGCAGAAGAATGAAACTGGACCACTTTCTTACACCATACACAAAAAATTAAATTCAAAACGGATGAAAGAGCTCAGTGTGAGACAGGAAACCATCAAAATCCTAGAGGAGGGCACAGGCAGCAACCTCTTTGACCTTGGCCGTAGCAACTTCTTACTAGACACGTCACCAGAGGCAAAGGAAGCAAAAGCGAAAAATGAACTATTGGGATTTCATCAAGATAAAAAGCTTCTGCATAGCAAAAGAAATAGTCAACAAAACTAAAAGGCAACCCATGGAATGGGAGAAGATATTTGCAAATGACATATCTGATAAAGGGTTGGTATCCAAAATCTATAAAGAACTTATCAAACTCAACACCCAAAAAACAAATAACCCAGTGAAGAAATGGGCAGAAGACATGAGTAGACACTTTTCAAAGAAGACATCCAGATGGCTAACAGACACATGAAAAGATGCTCAACATCACTCATCATCAGGGAAATGCAAATCAAAACCATGATGAGATACCACCTCACACTTGTCAGAATGGCTAAAATTAACAACTCAAGACACAACAGGTCTTAGCAAGGATGCGGAGAAACGGGAACCGTCTTGCACTGTTGGTGGGAATGCACACTGGTGCAGCCACTCTGGAGAACAGTATGGAGGTTCCTCAAAAAACTAAAAATAGAACTACCCTATGATCCAGCAATTTCCCTACCAGGTATTTACCCAAAGGATACAAAAATACAGATTCAAAGGGGTACATGCACCCCGATGTTTATAGCAGCATTATCAACAATGGCCAAACTATGGAGAGAGCCCAAATGTCCATCGACTGATGAATGGATAAAGAAGATGTGGGGTGCGTGTGTGTGTGTCTATATATATATATATATATATATATATATATTACCCAGCCATCAAAAAGAATGAAATCTTGCCACTTGCAATGACGTGGATGGAGCTAGAATGTACTATGCTGAGAAAAATAAGTCAATCAGAGAAAGACAAATACCATATGATTTCACTCATATGTGGAATTTAAGAAACAAAACAGATGAACATATGGGAAGAGAGGGAAAGAGGAGAGAGGGAAGCAAACCACAAGAGACTCTTAATGATAGGGAACAAATTGAGGGTTGATGGAGGGAAGTGGGTGTGGGGGGTGTGGGCTAGGTGGTTGATGGGTATTAAAGAGGGCACTTGTTGTGATGAGCACTGGGTATTGTATGTAAGGGATGAATCATTGAATTCTACTCCTGAAACCAATATGGCACTGTACGTTAACTAAAATTTAAATAAAAACTAAAAAAAAAAAAAAATCACTCTTGAATCTTCGTGGATATGCTTTAAGTATCATACCTGCTAACACATATAAGATGGCAAATATGACTAGTGCTATGAGAGAAAGGTACACAGTGCTATATGAGAACTCTCAAGGAGGATATGAATTAGTCTGGGAAGTCAAGGGAGTCTTTCCCAAGAAAATGGCAGGGTGCTGGGACCTGAAGGACATGTAGGGCATACCTTGTGGAAGGAAGAAGGCAAGAGCATTCCAGGCCAAGGGTACAGCAATGTTCAAACGTCCAGTGGTGGGAACAATATTACCTAAGAGGGACTGAAATATGGCAGGTCGAGCAAGAGTGAAAGGCTGGTTTGAGATCATCATGGTTGGCAGACAGGTATCAGAAATCTCAGCCTGTGTAAACCAGGGTTAGGCATTTTAGCCCTACTTCAAAGCACGATGGGAAGTCGTTGAAAATTTTCTAAGCAAGGGATTAATGTGATCAGATTTGCACCTTAAGAGATCACTCTTGCTGCAGTGCGGAGAAAGTTTTGGATGGGGCAAGGTGGTCTTTTGAGAGACCAGTTAGTGGGATACTGTAGAATCCTATCCAGCAGAGGAGAGCAGCTTAGATGGGAAGTAGTCGGTGTTTGCTCACAACCCCTCTCAAACAATTCTGAGAAACTGTATATCCCCTCACACATGGAAGTTGACATCTAAAACATCTCACTCTAAGTCCAAATAGTAAATATGTCATTTCTGCTACATTGTAAGTGTTGACATTTTAGAACAAAACCTTAACATCACTACTTTGATGGTATCCAATGAAATCTAAATATCCTGGCAATTTGACACCCATCATCATCTATTTAAAAATACACCAAAACACTCTCCATTAAGTTGGAAAATTAACATCCACATTTCATCTCCATGAACTTATATCTCCATCCCCCTTCCCTCACATAGTTATATCTGAATGTAATCTATCTTTTATCCTCAACATCTTTTGTGGAACCCTATGGTGTTTCTTTGCAACAAAAATATATAAACAAGTTGAAATGCTATTTTATTCATTGTGATTTTTATTCACTGTGCTAAGACTCCACATTTTTGAAGTTTTCGTCACCACAATTGTTGATCATGACACCCAGTTGCTCAGAATAGCAAAGATAGTAAAACTTTTGAAAAATAATTAATCAACATGTAAAGTAAAATTTGGTTGGAATTGAGTCTTTAGAAGAGGTGGGTGGGATTTTTTTTTAATGAATTAATGTTTTCATGGAGAAGTATGCAAATATGTGTGCAAATATGGGGCAGGATTCTGCTTTAATTGTAATGCTATTTCCTTTTTTTTTTTTTTAATCTAAAGAAGCAGATGAGCCTAGCCACCGCAGTTAGAAAACAAAAAGAAATAAAAGGCATCCAAATTGGAAAGGAAAAAGTAGAAGTGTCACTATTCACAGATGACATGATACTATATGTATATAGAAGACCCCAAAGACTCCACCAAAAACTATTGGGACTAATTAAATGAATTCAGTAAAGCTGCAGGATACAAAACCAATATACAGAAATCTGTTGTGTTTCTATACACTAACAATGAACTATCAGAAGAATAAATTAAGAAAACAATCCTAAATTCCACTGTACCAAAAAAAAAAAAAAAAAAGAATAAAATACCTAGGAATAAAGTCAACCAAGGAGATGAAAGACCTGTACTCTGAAAACTATAAGACACTGCTAAAAGAAATTGAAGACAACTCAAATAAATGGAAAGATACACCATGCTCGTGGACTGGAAGAATTAATATTCTTAAAATGTCCAAACTACCCAAAGCAATCTAAAGATTCAGTGCAATCCCTATCAAAACTACCAATGAATGTCATTTTTCACAGAGCTAGAACAAAGAATCCTAAAATTTGTATGGAATTACAAAAGATCCCAAATAGCCAAAGCAATCTTGAGAAAGAAGAACAAAACTGGAAGTATTGTGCTCCCAGATTTCAAGTTATACTGCAAAGTTGTAGGAATCAAAACAGGATGATACTGGCACAAAAACAGAAACATATATCAATAAAACAGAATGGAGAGCCCATAAGTAAACCCACACTTGTATGCTCAATTAATCTACAACAAAGGAGACAAGAATATACAATGGAGAAAAGACAGCTCTTCAATAAATGGTTCTGGGAAAACTGGACAGCTACATGCAAAAGAATGAAACTGGACCATTTTCTTATACCATATACAAAAGTAAACTCAAAATTGATTGAAGACTTCAATGCAACACCTGAATCTATAAAAATCCTAGAAGAAAACAGGCAGTAAGCTCTTTGACATTGGTCTTAGTGATTTTTTGTATCTGTCTCCTCAGACGAGGACGACGACAACAACAACAACAACAACAAAAAACCAAGTTGGACTACGTCAGACTAAAAAACTTTTGCACAGCAGAGGAAACCATCAACAGAACAAAAAGACAACCTACTGAAGGGGAGAAGATATACCCAATAAGGGGTTAACATCCAAAATATATAAAGAAGCCATAAAACTCAATATCCAAAAAACAAACAAAACAAACAAACAAACAAACAAACAAACACAAAAACCCACCACCAATCTGATTAAAAAAATGGGCAGAGGTCCCGAGTAGACATTTTTTTCCAAAGAAGAGATATAGGTGGCCAAGAGGCACACGAAAAGATGTTCAACATAAATAACTGTCAGGGAAATGCAAATCGAAACCACAATGAGGTAACACCTCACACCTGTCAGAATGATTACTGTCAAAAAGACAAGAAATAACCTGTGTCTGAGAGGATGTGGGGGAAAGGGAAGCCTCGTGCACTGTTTTTCTGTTTGGTTTGATTATTTGTTTGTTTGGGGGGGGAGTTGTAGGTTTTCTTTGGAGTTTTGGGGAAAACCTTTTATTTTATTTTTATTTTTTTTATTAAAGTACAGTGGACACACAATGTTACATTACTTTCAGATGTACAACATGGTGACTCAACTCTATCCTTTACGCTATAGTCACCGCAAGTATAGCTACCATCTACCACCATACAATACTATTACAATCTCATTGAGTATCTACCCCATGCTGTGCCGTTTATTCCCATGATTTACTCATCCCACAACCGGAAGCCGGTATCTCCCACTCGCCTTCACCCGTTTTGCCTATACCCCCGCCTCCCTCCCCTTTGGCAACCATCAGTTTGTGCTCCGTATTTGCAGGTCTGATTCTGCTTTTTGTTTGTTTGGTTGGTTTGGTTTTTTATTTTATTTTTAAAAATTTTTTAATGTTTATTTATTTTTGAGACAGAGAGAGACAGAGCATGAATGGGGGAGGGTCAGAGACAGAGAGAGACACAGAATCTGAAGCAGGCTCCAGGCTGTGAGCTGTCAGCACAGAGCCCGACATGGGGCTCGAACTCACGGACCTCAAGATCATGACCTGAGCCGAAGTCAGATGCTTAACCGACTGAGCCACCAGGTGCCCCTGTTTTGCTGTTTAGATTCCACATGTGAGTGAAATCATGTGGTGTTTGTGTTTCTCAGCCTGACTTATTTCACTTAACATAATACCCTCTAGGTCCATCCATGTTGTCACAAATGGCACGATCTCATCCTTTTTATGGGTGTGTAATATTCCATTGTGTATATGTGTGTGTGTGTGTGAGAATAATTGTGTTAATATGCAGATACACACACACACACACACACACACACTACATCTTCCTTATTCATTCGTCTATCAATGGATTCTTAGGTTGCCTCCATATCTTGGCTATTGTAAATAATGCTGCAATAAACATAGGGGCACACATATCTTTTCAAGTTAGTTTCTTCTTTTTCCTTGGGTAAACATCCAGTAGTGGAATTATTGCATCATATGGTAGTTCTATTTTTAATACCCTTGTGCACTGTTGGTGGGAATGCAAATTGGTGCAGCCACTATGGAAAACAGTATGGAGTTTCCTCAAAAAAAAAAAAAATAATAATAATAGAAATACCATATGACCCAGCAATTCCACTTCTGGGCATTATTCAAAACATAAGAAATAAATACACAAATTCAAAAAGGCATATGTTCATCAGAGCTTTATTTACAATAGCCAAGATATGGAAGCCACCTAAGTGCCCATCGATAGATAAGTGGATAAAGAAGATATGGTAATGAAATGTTACTCAGCCACACAAAGAAAGGACATCTTGCCATTTGTGACAACATGGATGGACCTAGAGGGTATCATGCTAAGTGAGATAAGTCAGGGAAAGATGAATAGCGTATGACTTCACTTACACGTGGAATCTAAAAATACAAAACAAAACAAAACCAACAAAACAAAATAGAAACAGACTCATAGATGCAGAGGACAAACTGATGGTTGCCAGAGGGGAGGGGAGTGAAGGGAGTATGGATGAAATAGGTGAAGAGGTACAAACTTCCAGTTATAAAATAAATAAGACAACGGGGACTTAATGTACAGCATAGGGAATATAGTGAATGATATCGTAACGACTTTGTATGGTGACAGATGGTAACTAGACTTAGTGTGGTGACCATTTTGTAATGTATACAAGTGTCAAATCACTATGCTGTACACCTGAAACTGATATAATATTGTATGTCGATTATTCTCCATTTAAAAAAAAAAAAAACCCAAAATCAGAAAAGAAAAAAAAAAAAAAGAGAGGATGGGAGCAAAAAAAGATTTAATGTGCTATGTGATCTCATTCTTTGAATGTGATCTCATTCTTTGAATTCCTTCCATGAGGTGAGGTCAGCCAACAATCGCACAACAATCTCTCATCATCAGTTAAGGACCTATCAATCAGCTGACAACTCAAGTAAGTCCCTTTGGAAACCACCTGGCCTGCAAAAGGATTGGTCCTCCACTCATTACAGTCCTTTGTTTCACAATTTCTAAGACATACCAAAAAGCCCTTGCAAAGACATGGCTATAAATTCTCTCTCTTACTCTTTTACTTACAACTACTCTGTTTCACGGTGCCTGGGTGGCTCAGACGGTTAAGCATCTGACTCTCGATTTCAGCTTGGGTCACGATCTCAAAGTTTGTCGGTTCGAGCCCCAAGTTGGGCTCTGCGCTGACAGTGTGGAGCCTGCTTGGGATTCTGTCTCTCTCCCGCTCTCTCTCTCTCTGCCCCTTCCCTGCTCACGTGTGCTCTCTCTCTCTCTCTCTCTCTCTCAAAATAAATATAAACTTTAAATAAAAAAAAAAAAAAAGAAGAAGAAGAGGGGTTCCTGGGTGGCTCGGTCGCTTGTCGACCGGCTCTTGATTTAGGCTCAGGTCATGATCTCACGGTTTGGTTTGTGGGATAGGGCTCTGGGCTGCCAGCAGGGAGCCTGCTTGGGATTCTCTCTGTCCCTCTGCCACCCCACCCCCAACCCCACCCATGCATAGTGCTCTCTCTGTCTCTCTCAAAGTAAATAAACATTTTAAAAAAGAAAAAAAAAAAGAAAACAAATTTCTGTTTCATCTGATTTGCTCAGAAAAGTCTGGGCACACTGAAAATTAATTTAAATACAGTTTTGACAATAATTAATTCTTGATAAAAATGCTCTTACCTTATGCATATTTTCCACATATTGTTGCTGAAACTTTAAAGTTGCAGATCTAGCTCATTCAATATATGGGAAATATATGCCATGGAACTTTGTTGGAGAAAGCCCTCATCATTGTCACACCAACGAGGCAAATCAGCCTTAATTTCTGTCAGAACAGTCTGACTTTTTTTAGGCAATTTGAATAATTGCATAATTAATATGCAGTTGGAAAAACATCTTTTATTATTTTTATTTATTTATTTATTTATTTATTTATTTATCAATATATGAAATTTATTGTCAAATTGGAAACCCATGGGGGGAGGGGAAGAAAAAAAAAAGAGGTTAGAGTGGAAGAGCGCCAAAGCATAAGAGACTCTTAAAAACTGAGAACAAACTGAGGGTTGATGGGGGGTGGGAGGGAGGGGAGGGTGGGTGATGGGCATTGAGGAGGGCACCTGTTGGGATGAGCACTGGGTGTTGTATGGAAACCAATTTGACAATAAATTTCATTAAAAAAAAGAGAGAAATGGATATACTGCTAAAATTTAATCAGTCTGTTAGCTGGCCTTTTGTTTTATAAAAGGAGGTGGAAAACATAAAACATTTTGTCAGTGAAATAGGTAATGATAATTGGAACACTTCTCGATTCAATTTGGTAAAAGTAGTTTTTAACTATTTTACAAAGTTAATTTATCTCAAAATCTTGTAAACTTTTTATTTGTTGATATTATTCAGTGTATCTTGAATGTTGGTAGCATTAGAAAATATTCCAGATGTAAAACAATAAAGTAAAATTAAATTAAATTTTAAATTAAATTAAATTAAATATTGTCCAGATAATCACAAAATGATGATTATTCTAACCTGATTCAGTTATTTGATTGTAGTTTTCCCTAGCTATTTACACGTTCTAGGCAAAAGTTTCAAGAATAACTGGCAAAATAATTGTTATGGGGAAAAATAAAAGTCTGTTTTTAAGAAAATATAAATTAAGTAATAATACTACGGCACATTAGATGTCAAATCACTCCCATGCTCTAGCATACAATATATCTGAAATCGTAATATCTCAACACAGGCTAAAATACTGATGTTTTTGAACCATGCCTCATTTCCAGCAGAAATTAGTGTGTGTACGGTAGGAAAATTCAAGTCTTAAGGAATTTCTTGATGATTTCATTAACTCACTGATGGAAGGTTTTTCCAAACTAATGATTGGTGGTGTTCCTTTATTTTGCCAACCCACTGGAGTTTTTAACTCCTGGGATTATATAGTTCAGTTGTCAGTATAAGTATTTCAGGATGAATAATGAGTATGCTTTCCTTTATAAAGTAAGTACACGAAACGTGATTGTGGGGATGGAGAGAGTGCATGACCAAAGTGTCAGGCTCTTAAGCACCTGAATGTGGAAATTAAAGATAGCCTCACCCACCCAACCCTTGGAAAGTGTGCACATCCCCAGGGGCACATGAACCGCATTTTTGTAGGCCACTCGGTTGGACTATGGTGGTAGGTAAAGAAATGGAGGAAAGTAAACAATTTTGAAAATAGTTTGAAGGTAGATTGGATAATGTTTAGGGGTGTTGAAGGAGATTATTGATGTAACTGGTATTTGTCCTGTTGCATCCACACGACTCCTGAAACAGAATGCTACGGGCACCAGTGACAGTCACAACAAAGTCTATTACAATGAGAGGCAAGGCCGACCGATCGGGACCAACACTCTTGATAAGAGTGTGGCTCCAAACAGCCGGGGTACAGAGTTTTTAAAGCCGATCACATCGTTTTATCGTTATCTGGGAACAGAACAGAGAAACAGTTCCCAGATGAGTTAGAAACAGTTATTGAATGAGGTGATTATTTTAGACTTTCTGCCGCTAAATTGCAACCAGTGGATCTCCTTGGCCTTGTCTCTGATGCTCTTTTTTTGAGCTTTTGTTTCCTTCATTGGTAAAGCCTGATTCACAAGAGTATGAAGTATGATTTACAAGAGTAAAAGCAAGGCTGTTATCTTTTGACCTTCAGTGTCAGAACAAAGTTGTTATTTTTCAAGCTAAGCGTTAGCCTTACACTACAATTTAACCCTTACAGTCCTTCACCTTTGTCTGGCTAAATTGTGTTGTTCCTTATAGTAGTGCTTTGATACATGAAGGTGGCCCATGGACCCAGAATCGAATTGGGCTCTGCGGAGGTGAGGTCTGGGTATCTCAGGCATTTTTCTGGCTGAAAGTTACCTACTGGGCCCCACCTCTACTGTTACTGTAGGCTAAGGGTTGGCTACCCTTTTCAGTAGTTTCCTGCACCCTTGCACCTAGACTCACTGCCCTGTAATTGCTGAACTCCCCAAGGGTGCGGCCTGTGCCTGTCTGGGTTCTCTGTTCTCCTGAGCCTGGGCTAGTGCCTCCCTACTGGGCTAGTGCCTCGCCCACGAAAGACACTCAGAGTTAATCTTCAGGACCTCACTCTGTCCCCTGCAGTCTGCTGGAACACCAAGTGCCTGTCCTGTAACCACGCTGGTGCCTTTCCTGCCAGGACACCCATGGCTGCAGGTGTGTTAGCAGGCAGCTGGGCTGAAGGAGCCGCCAGACGGCTGGGCACTAGCTCATCCCCGAGATTCTCGTCCTCAAGGACCTTGCAGCTGACGCAGCTGCCAAGGCTGTGGCCTCCAAGCTAGCCACCTGTGGAGGGGCGGTGCTCATGTCGACCCCGCCTGCGTCTGGGCTGCGGACTACAACTCCCAAGATCATTCGGGGGGGGGGGGGGCGGGACCGCCTCCGTCTGTCCTGCGGGCTAGAGATGGCTAAAAGCGCGATCTTAGGAGTGTACATCTGAGGGGCAGCAACTGCGGAAACGCGGCTGCGGGCCCAGGAGGAGCTCGGGAGGCGGCTGTGGCTGCAGCTGCAGAGTGGAGCGCAAGCGCCCTGTGTGCCTGTGGAAGGCTTGGTGGCCTTCCCGAGGCTGCGGTTTTGCTGTCGTTGAGTGAGTTTGATAGCTTGTGAGGCTAAGTTACTGTCGTGGCGGCCGTGCCTTGGAGCATATGATGGCTGGATGAGAGCTTGCCGGAGGAGATCGGCGAGTCTTGGCGCTGGAGGGAAGCTGGCGCAAGGACCAAATGCACTCTGTGACTGCAGCTGCACACGGGAGCGTCCCTCTGCCCCAAATCTTGGAACCTAAATGGCTTAGTGTTGGAGCCCTAGCTGGAAGGCGTGGTGTAGAGCCACTGCTCATATGGGAAGAGTGACGTGGAGGAACCAACTCAGATAGTGGGGGCAGAGAGGAGAGCCCCTCGGGCTGCAACTGAAGGAGTGGATCAGCCCTTACCCAGACTGAGGGAGGGGAAAACCGATGCTTGGGGTTGGGAGGTGCGAAGGACTGCAAGACTGGATGTTTGGTGCAGAGAAAGCATCGGTTGCCTTGAAGATGTCAAGCCGCCACCATTCCGTAGGGGACAGTGCTGTCCAGTAGAAACATAATGCGAGGTACATGTGTGCCGTATGGGAAGTTAAAAGAAACTGGTGAAATTAACTTTAACAATGTGTTTTATTTAACCCAACATATCCAAAAGTATTATCATTTCAATGTGTGATCAATATAATAAGTTATCAGTGAAATATTTTACACTTTTTTTCTTCACTAAGTCTTCAAAATCCAGCGTGTATTTGACCTGTACAGCACATCTCAACTCACACTCAGCACATTTCAAGTGTCCATAGCCACATGACTGCATGGCTGCCCCATTGGACAGTGCAGCCCAGTGGAGCTGGGTATAGAGGGGTAGCTCAGATGTCACCTATTTCCTGGCGGTGCAAATCCTGCCTTGCCAAGGTTTCTGCTATTTAGGCTTTCAGTCATTCCTTTTATTTCATTCTGGCTTCCCCTTAGCAAGGCACTGCCATGTCTCTTATCTCATTTTGAACTCTAGTGCCTGTAAGGCAAGTAGGATAGGTGATAACACTATTTCATGGGTGAGAAGTATCCAATCCAAGGTGAGTTTTTATCTTACCTTGCTGCAGGAAGGGCCAGAGTCTCTCACGGTTTCTTCCTCTTCTTCCAGCACTACCTTCCCAGGACTCTGCTCTTACCCCGAAACGATGACCCAGAAGAAGAGGGAACAATTGGGCTCCCAACAGTCTGTTTAGAGGTGAGCTGGGATTTCTTTTTCCTCTCTGAAAGGCCCCCTCAGTTCTCTGTCTGTCTCTGCCAAGCCAGTTTCCTTCAGGAGCTTGAGCCTCAGACTCCTCATAGATTTCCCATCTCGGAAGAAGATGGAACCCATAGGACACCTTTCTTCAGTTTTCTCTTCTCCACCCACCATTTAATCATTCATCACACCTTTGAGATCTACTCTGTGCCTCAACATTCTCTACTATGTGGGACCCAGTCCCGAGCATGAGGGAACTTAGGGACTGTTGGGGGAGAGAGAACAGGACAAGATCTGAGTATGAAATGATGAAATAATAAGAAACTGCATGATTAACTACCCATATCAGAAGTTTAAACAGGAAGTACTCTGGGGAAAAACAGAAGGAGAAATTTAAGCTGCATTTGGAGATGTAGAAATGACAGGGTGTTTCCAGGCTAGAGGAGAGTATGACAAAGGCTCAGGGACAGAAACGAACAGATTTTCCAAGGACTAATGAGAAGATAGGCTGGAGTAGAAGGTGTGTGAGGGCATAAATCAAAGTTTATATGTAAGAAGAAACGCAGGTGGTGTTTACACTCTTGTAAAAACATTACCGTGACAAAATATATATAACACAGAAGTTACCATTCTAACCATTGTTATGTGTATAGCTCAGTTACATTGAGCACATCCACATTGTTGTGTGGCCACCACCACTGCCCATCCCCAGAACTTTTTCATCCTCCCAAACTCTGTGTCTCTATTAAACATTAACTCCGCATCTCAGTAACCACCATTTGACTCTCTTGTCTCTATGACCTTGCTCTAGTAAGCGGAATCTATAGTATGTGTCCTTTTGTGTCTGGTTTCTTTCATTAGGCATAACGTCCTCCAGGTTGGTGTGTATATTGTTGGTAGTCAGCTTTGCTGGGCCTTACTGCGTGTGCATCAGGAAGCTGGGAAACATTTAGTATTTTAGGGCAAGTCAGAAGGCTGTCACAACCACAGCCCTTATTACCTAAATGAGAAGCCATTAGCGGGCCTCAGGAAGCCCTCCAAGAATCCATCATTTTACACATAAGAAGGGTTTCAAAGATCTAATTTCCAGGCCGTTGGCACTGTGTAAAAGAGAAAAGGCCCCCACTTTTTCCTGGGCAGTTGCCTCAAGTAGTCAGTCATGGATTCCTGGAGGGTTTCCTGTAGTCCACTAACGAGGCACAACCTGGTCAGGCAGAGACCTGGAGGAAATGGCTGCTTTTTGGTGCCAGCTAGTTGTTTTTGACTGGATGCAAGAAAACAGGCAGAAGAGAGTTTAGTCTTTTACTGTTGTATTAGCCACAATAAAGAAGGTGTTTATTCCCTGTGATTTTAGGTCAATTTTCAAATTAAGAAGTTTAGGTCAATTTTCAAAGTAGCAGGTTTTTTTAAAATTTCACATTGCATATAATTTCAGATCTACAAATCTAATATCAGTGCAACTCTTCTCAAGACCAGGGAAGTGGATTTAGAGCCAAAAATAAATGAATAGATTTCAAGTTTTGTTTATATCCATTTCTTGTGTTGGACATGTGAATTGGCACAAGGTTTTCAGAGACTCTGAGATCTAAATAAGACTATTGCTTTCCATACTTTAGGCTTATTTGTTAAACATGATTTACATACCTGAGACACAGAATTTGAGAGAGAAGCAGCTTAAAGGAATCAGCTCTTTCACAGATATGACAGTAAACAGGGTTCAGTTGCATTTTCTAGTCAGAGCATAAACCTTTGTAGTCTTTATTGTCCACATTATATAAAACTGTATTGTTTGCCTTTAGAATGTGATGTGAACATTGGGCTGTGTGGTATAAACATATTAGCTGATATCGACCTTGCAGCACCAACCATAGTCTTTCCTTCTTGGGACTGGTTTGTTTGGGGGCACAGGGACTGACACCTGCTCTGTTTGCCTGTGGGGTACTGAACTTGCTGAATCCTGGCCTGCTTGCTCATCTGCCCTGTCAGCCCCTGTAGAAATGCCTGTGACTCAACAATGCAGACTCTGACAAAGTCACCTCCTCTAGAAGCTTCACTTTGCAAACTCGTTTCCCTCTGGGAACACTAACATCCAGATTCTCTCCTGCCCTGTTGGCAAGGCACATAAATCCCTTCAGGGGCTCAGCTGTCTGAACCAAGATCCCTGGCCTCTGGCTGCTTCTCAGGGAACTGTCCATATATTTTCACTCCCTGATTTGTAAAAAGTTGATATAGAGTTAAATGATTGCTGTTTTTACATTTCAAGATCTTTCTGTATAGTGTTTTAAAAATCTTGCTTTAATAATTTTATTTTATTTTATGTTCATTTTTGAGAGAGATGGAGAGAGAGAAAACATGCAGGCAGAGGGGCAGAGAGAGAGGGAGACAGAGGATCTGAAGCAGGCTCTGCACTGTCAACGCAAAGTCTGATGTGGGGCTCAAACGCACCAACCTTGAGACCATGACCTGAGCTGATTTCCGACGCTTAACAGGCTGAGCCACCCAGGTGCCCTTATTATTTTATCTTTTAAAAAATTACTTGAAAAATTATAACAATCGCCTTTTGAGACTTTTAATCCTAATACTTAAATTTGTTAAACTTTCAGATCACATGAATGGTTATGGAAGGGGGGGCGGGTACATCTAGGAATCCATCAAACTAATTCCTTCTTCATTTAGAGTCAAAAGAAACTGCTTTAATGTTATTATAACAACATTAAGAAAAACTACCAGAAGTCATCAGGAAAGCACCTATGATCTCACTGTTCAATGTGATTAACTTTCTTTTGTCTGTGTTCCCTTTCAGGTTGCTCAGAAGTATACATAGGCACTTCTTAGCTCTGTCACTTGCATGCTAGGTGCTAAGCGAGTTCTAGAACCACTCTGAATGTATTTCTGTTGTGAAAGGATATAAGAGGTATATACCTCACAGGGTTGTTGTGAAGGTTTCACAGCCTACTATATGTAACTTCTGACCATGGTGCCTAGCATGTGTAGATACTCAACAAATAGTATTTTCATTCCTGCTTCCTCTTATTCTTAGAAACTTCTGCTATTCCCAAAGGAATAACAGGCTCCTTGGGAATTCACCACTCTCCCACTCTCAAGAATATGGCTCTGGTAACTGTGCAGCAGAACCAGTGTGTTCTCAGGTACCAAGTCATGTACCATTTCTAGATATTGGTGGCCATTCCAGGCCCCAAGTATGGTCACATTATCTCTTGTCTAGGAGTTGTCTGACTTCCATCCATTTTCCTGTACTCCCAAAGCCTTTCCATTCTGGTACCTGACCCCCCTTTTATAGTCTTTGTTTGTGTCTCTGGAGCACAAGACCTCCTGCTCCTTCTAGATGTTGTGACGTGCTTTAGGCCATTCCCTCCTACTTTTTACTCAAAACTCTTCTCTTCCATGATGGCATCTGTGGTAAATCCAGCCCACTGTGCTCTTTCACTTGAATAATTGTCCCTAAAGCAGATTCTTTACCTTAAAGCTTTCCTGTCATTTGGTACACTATTGCTTGCTGGGTTTTTTAATCATTAAACAAGATATTAAAGCAACACTAACATATCTTTTCTTATAGAAGAAAAGAAACTGTTTATAACTCTATTACTCAACAGGACTTATTTCAAATTTGTGTATTTCCTTCTAATCTTTGTCCATTTGTACATCTATTTTGTTATATCATATCACCTTTTCCACTTATGCATGTAAAGAGGTTCTAGATGTTTTATAATTTTTTTAAAGTTTTATTTATTTTGAGAGAGAGAGAGAGAGAGAGAGAGAGAGAGACAGCGATCAGGAGAGGGGCAGAGAGAGAGTGAGAGAGAGAGAATCCCAAGCAGGCTCCATACTATCAGCACGGAGCCTGACACGGGGCTTGAACTCACGAACCGTGAGACCATGACCTGAGCCCAAATCAAGAGTTGTACACCTAACCAATTGAGCCCCCTAGACCCCCCCAAGATGTTTTAAATCCCCAAGGAGACAGTGAGGATATTTTTAAGACCAGATGGTAATTACCTTTGAACTTGAATGTGTTTGAAAGCAACTACAAAAGCATTGGAAACATAAAAGAGCATAGTAACATATGTATTCGGAGAACAGTGAAAAGGACAGTTTTCCTGGAGTATGGAGTCTATGTGGGCAGGAGTTGGAGTAGATGAGGACAGACAGGTAGGTCAGGTCCAGGTTGGTAAAGGTCTGGAATATCACCTGAAGGAATGTGGTTTCATCTTTGAAGGAGTGCTTGCAGAGGATTTTTAAAAATAAACGTGCTGGGGGCGCCTGGGTGGCGCAGTCGGTTAAGCGTCCGACTTCAGCCAGGTCACGATCTCGCGGTCCGTGAGTTCGAGCCCCGCGTCAGGCTCTGGGCTGTTGGCTCAGAGCCTGGAGCCTGTTTCCGATTCTGTGTCTCCCTCTCTCTCTGCCCCTCCCCCGTTCATGCTCTGTCTCTCTCTGTCCCAAAAATAAATAAACGTTGAAAAAAAATTAAAAAAAAATAAAAATAAAAATAAACGTGCTGGGCCTAGGTTTGCTTTTCAGAATGGCCACTCTGGTGTAGACAATGGAATGGTAGAACATGAGATTAGAGGTGGCAGTAAGTCCAGTTCTAAAACAATCACAGTAATCCAGCAGAAGGCTGTGGCAGTGGGGATGCCTCCCTACAAAGCAATGGCAGTTGAAGGGGCTTGAACTACTGTTGTAAGGATTTCTGGTGCCATGGGCCAAATGTGGGAACTGTCCCCTACAAGTCTTACCCTCCCTTAAAGACCACCTCCTTCATAAAGCCACTCTCAATCCATTATCACTACCCCCACCATACCCCACCCCCATCTCTCTTCCTTCTCTGTGGCTCCAGCAGGCTGTATGCTCTCTACAATAAAACTAATCATTTGACTTTGTAATCAGGGCATTCATTCTCAAATTGTTTGTTTGTTTTTTCTTTTTATATCCATTCATATTTTTTAATTGAGATTCAAGTTAGTTAACATATAGTGTAGTATTGGTTTCAGGAGTAGAATATAGTGATTCATCACTTATATATAACACCCAGTGCTCATCCCAACAAGTGCCCTCCTTAATGCCCATCACCCATCTAGCCCATCCACCCTC